>NC_086101.1:46137308-46440338 GCF_963921235.1 Mobula hypostoma | reverse complement strand
TAGCAGGAAGGAGCTTAAGAATGAAATTAGGAGAGCTAGAAGGGACCATGAGAAGGACTTGGCAGACAGGATTAAGGAAAACCTTAAGGCATTCTACAAGTATGTGAAGGGCAAGAAGATAAGACATGAGAGAATAGGACCAATCAAGTGTGACAGTGGAAAAGTGTGTATGGAACCGGAGGAGATGGCAGAGGTACTTAATGAATACTTTGCTTCAGTATTCACTACGGAAAAGGATCTTGGCGATTGTCAGGATGACTTGCAGTGGACTGAAAAGCTTGAACATGTAGATATTAAGGAAAAGGATGTGCTGGAGCTTTTGGAAAGCATCAAGTTGGATAAATCACCAGGACTGGACCGGATGTACCCCGGGCTTCTGTGGAAAGCGAGGGAGAAGGTTGCTGAGCCTCTGGCAATGATTTTGCATCCTCAATGAGGATGGGAGAGGTTCCAGAGGATTGGAGGGTTGCAGATGTTCCCTTATACAAGAAAAGGAGTAGGGATAGCTGAGAAAATTATAGACCAGTGAGTCTTACTTCAGTAATTGGTAAGTTGATGGAAAAGATCCTGAGAAGCAGGATTTATGAGCATTTGGAGAGGCATAATATGATTAGGAAGAGTCAGCATAGCTTTGTCACAGGCAGGTCATACCTTACGAGCCTGATTGAATTTTTTGAAGCTGTGACTAAACACATTGATGAAAGTAGAACCATAGATGTAGTGTATATGGATTTTAGCAAGGCATTTGATAAGATACCCCATGCAAGGCTTATTAAGAAAGTAATGAGGTTTGGAATCCAAGGGGACATTGCTTTGTGGATCCTGAACTGGCTTGCCCACTGAAGGCAAAGAGTGGTTGTAGATGGGTCATGGAGGCCGGTGACCAGTGGTGTGCCCCAGGATCTGCTCTGGGACCCTTATTCTTTGTGATTTTTATAAATGACTTGGATGAGGAAGTGAAGGGATGGGTTAGTAAATTTGCTGTTAACACAAAGGTTGGGGGTGTTTTGAATAATGTGGAGGGTTATAGCGGGACATTGCTAGGGTACAGAACTGGGCTGAGAAGTGGCAGATGGAGTTTAACCCAGATAAGTGTGAGATGGTTCATTTTGGTAGATCAAATATGATGGCAGAATATAACATTAATGGCAAGACTCTTGGCAGTGTGGAGGATCAGAGGGATCATGGGGTCTGAGTCTATAGGACACTCAAAGCTGCTGCGCAAGTTGACTGTGTGGTTAAGAAAGCATACAGTGCATTGGCCTTCATCTATCATGGGATTGAGCCCAGAGGTAATGTTACAGCTGTATAGGACCCTGGTCAGATGCCACTTGGAGTACAGTGCTCAGTTCTGGTTGCCTTACTACAGGAAGGACGTGGAAACCATAGAAAGGGTGCAGAGGAAATTTACAAGAATGTTGCCTGGATTGGGGAGCATGCCTTATGAGAATAGGTTGAGTGAACTCAGCCTTTTCTCCTTGGAACGACAGATGATGAGAGGTGACCTGACAGAGGTGTACAAGATAATGAGAGGCATTGATCGTGTGGATAGTCAGAGGCTTTTTCCCAGGGCTGAAATGGCTAGCACAAGAGGGCATAGTTTTAAGGTGCTTGGAAGTAAGTACAGAGGAGATGTTAGGGGTAAGTTTTTTACGCAGAGAGTGATGAGTGGTGGATTCGGAAACGATAGGGTCTTTTAAGGGACTCCTGGATGGATACATGGAGCTTAGAAAAATAGATGGATATGGGTAAGCCTAGGTAGTTTTAAAGTAAGGACATGTTCAGCACAGCTTTGTGGGCCAAAGGGCCTGTATTGTGCTGTAGGTTTTCTACGTTTCTAATCCAGCTCCATGTCCTCTATGTAATAAGCAATCTTTGATCCATGTTAACAGACTTCACCCATCATTGTGAGCCTTTGTTCATCAGCCTATAATGTCACCTGATTGAATGCCTTCTGAAAATCCAAATACATGATAGCTGAAGCTTTCCTTCTATTGTCCTTTAGGGAACTTTAACAACTTGGAAGAAGATTTGTTTGTATACTGATGTAATATGAATATTATAATCAAATAAAATAATATACCTTGTATACAAACATATGTCTGTATTATATGTTTGCAATTTTTATGAAATATTTTTCTGAAAATAGGGAACTAGGATAGGCTACAAATACCACTTATCAAAAATGAATGGTTCAGTATTTAGTATTGTTTATTTAGTTGACTGTTTTGTCCATTTTAAAACAGTACACTTGATTTAAGGATTAGCTTGGTAGCAGATTTTTCCAAGTGACCTCAATGCTCCCACATGAAAACTGAAGTCAGGACTTTGTAGTTTGTCAAGGGATTCTTGAGGTGGTTTGTAGGTGAGACTTCTTCCAGACCATCTTTGTTCTCTTGTGATGCCATTTGAGGTCCTGCCACCACCTGGGACCTTCAAAGCCTTGGCCAGTGATATCGGCTAGCCAGAGCCAAAGAAAAATTCCCGGGAATGGATAACTCACTAGGCAAATGCAGACTGGCCTCATTCAGAAAACTCTGTCCAATAATGTAACTAACTGTTGAAGCCTAATTATAGAAACAACTTGACACCTGAGAAGGAAAATGAATCTCAGGGTTGCATATGGTGACATATATGTACTTTGATAATAAATTTATTTTGAACTTTGAACTGTAATTGACTTAATTTTGAAGGAGAGATTGTTAGGCCAAAAGACCAAGGAAAGTATTTATATAACTATTGGCAATAACTATATTCATTATATATTTCACTACCTCAGTAATTAGGCTTGACATAATGATATGGAATAATTGTGCAACTCATATCATGAATATAATGGCAGGCCAGGTTGCAGGGCAGATATTACGTCGGTGTTAATAATTAGCACAATTCAGGGCCAGATGTATTGCTATTGAGAACACAATGACATCTGGAATCGCAACTTGTATTTTTTTTCATAGCTCAAATACTTTTATGAATTACTTTCTTTGTTCTTATAAAAACAACTTTCATTTAGAAAGTGCTATTAGAATTCTAAAATTAACTGATGTTTCACTGGAGTGCCATGAACAAAGGTTGATATTAAATAAGATGAGGAATTATTATTGAAAGTGACCAAATGTTTTGCCAAAGCAGGAAATTGAATGGAACGTCCTAAATAAGGCAGAGAGTTTTTGGGAAAGAATTGCAGAGCTTAGGTGTAAGGTAGTTGAGGGACTGCGGACTTGCATTAGAGCATGAAAGATCACAAATACGCATAAGGTTAGGATTAGTGGAATATTGTCAGTGTGAGGAAGCTTTCAAGGTCATCTTATGAGTGGTTTGATGTGTAGTTATTCTACATCCTGATTGTAAGGTGTGTGGTCAGCCAAAATTATATTCATGACACACATTGCAGAACTATACAACTAGACATAATATAATGGTCTCTGAATGAAATGGTAGGATCTAGAACTCTGATTTTTTTTTTTAAAGAATTATCCTGAAACACAATGTGATAAATTTATTATAGCAGCCTAGTGAACCTTCACAATACAGATTCCTTAAGGATGGTAGACTACATTCCATTTGTGGTCTCACTACTACCCAATAAAGTGTCCTTAAAATTTCCTACTTTTATCCTACATATCCTTGCTAATATGACCATATCTGAATGCAAGCAGTAAGCAGAATAAGTAAAATGATCTTGAAGCGCAGTTAGAGATTGCCAGGTGTGGCCTGGGTATCACTGAGTTGCGGCTGAAAGGAGATCATAGTTGGGTGCTTAACATCCAAGGATACACATTGTATCGAAAGGACAGTCAGATAGGCAGAGAGGGGTGGGGTGGCTCTGTTGGTTATAAAAAAAAATAAAATGAAATCCTTACAAAGAGGTGACATAGGATTGGAAGATGTAGAAACGTTGTGGGTAAAGTTAAAGAAATGCAAAGGTATAAAGTCCCTGATAGGAGTTATATACAGACTTCCAAACAGGAGCCAGGATATAGAATATAAATGACAATGGGGCATAGAAAAGGCACGTAAAAAAGCCAATGTGATCTGACACTAACCTAATTTTCCCATCCCCTTGCATATTGAAGTCCCCCATTACAATTGTAACATTACACTTATTACATGACTTTTCCAGCTCCCTTTGCAATCTCAACCCCATATCTTGGCTACATTTGGAGGCCTATATATGATACCCATAATGTTGTTTTAACTCCACCCTCAAATATTCAACATTCTCTGACCCTATGTCACCTCTTTTTTTGTAATTTATTTTTTTATTGAAGTTCATCATCAAACAAACATTTCCATAAGATGTATTTCAGATATGACTATGATATATATGTACAATATATGCCACAAATCTCCACATAATATTTATCTGAGGTATACACTTATAGAAAAAGGAAAGAAAGAACAAGCAAAAGGAGAAAACTATGTACAAGTAGGGAGTGATTTTTTTTTTTACAACATATTCATTGATTTGTGAGAACAAAATCAGACCTATGAGGTGTTATGTAGTTAAACCATTTTTCCCAGTATGAATCAAATTGTTCCAACTTAGGATTAACAGATGCTGTCATCTTCTCCATTTTGTAAATGTCCATTGCAAGTTCCATCCATTCATTTAAAGTTTGGCTCTCCTGTGATAGCCATTTCCTTTTTACCAGCCTCCAGCAGTACATTCATTAAATATTTATCTCTTTTCAACCATTCTTGAGGTATATACCCAAAATATATGGTCTTACTTTCTAAGGGTATTTCATATTTAAAGCTGTCTATCCCACTCCAACAGTCTTTGATAACAGGGCATTCCCAGAAAATAAGGTAATGGTTTGCACTTTGATTTCCACAATTTCTCCAGCAAACAGGGAGGTTACTATCATAATGGGATTTCTGAAAGGGTGTAATAAAATATCTTTTGTTTGTGTTAATAAAATATCTTATCAAGTTTTTCCATCTGAACTCCCTCCACTTCTGTGAACTGGTATACTTCCATTAATACCTCCATATTATTGTCCATTCTTCCTCAGATATAATTATCCCTCCTTCCTTCTCCCATTTTGTTTTAATGTATGAAGTCAAATATGTTTTAAGATTTGACAAACCGTTGTATATGCTTGAAATGATTCTATTACTGTTATCTAAATCATATGCTTTTCTAAATAGCTCTATCAAACATGTACTTACCTTGGTTACATTTTTACCCGTCCTATTAACATACTGTCGCATCTGTAAATACCAATAAAAGTCTTGTTTTTCTAACAATTGTTCTCTTTAAGCATTTCAAAACTGAACAGTGTTCCTTCTTTCATTATATTGCAAAGAACAGTTATTCTGTTAGCTGTCCAGTCCTTAAATCTAGCATCCAGTTTATTCCGCGTAAAATCCAAGTCATATGCACACCATTTAAGAATTGCAATATCTCCTCTAGTTTATATTCTTTTACAATAGTTTTCCATATTTTAAGAGTCCACTTCACCCATGGGTTATCAATAGTATTTATGTAACTTTGTGGGTTGTTATCAGCCAAAATTGCCTGTATGGGGATGGGAAGTATCCCCTCCTCAATGTTTTTCCATTGAGCATCTTACGATGGGTTGCACCAACATATCACAGCTCTCAACTGTGCTACAAAATAATAATCTCTAAGAGAAGGTAGGCCCCATCCCCGCTTTTCCTTGGCTAATTACAAAGTTTTGAGACGAACTCGAGGCCTTTTACCTTGCCATATGTATCTTGATAACATTATGTTCCATTCATTGAATTGATTTTGATTAATCTCTATTGGTAGGTTCTGAAAGCGATATAATAGTCTGGGCAGTATATTCATTTTAATAGATTCAATCCTTGAACTGAGACCAAAAATATCTTCCTTAATTTTTTTAATATAAAGGTTGATAATTGCATTCTGATAATATTGCCAAAGATCTTTTGGCGTAATGATGCCCAAATATTTGAAAGACTCTCTTTGGCATGCCCAGGGATATCTAGTTTCAATTTCTCTTCATGGGCTATAGTTATATGAGAGTAATTGGGTTTTATCTATGTTGATCTTGTTTCCTGATAATTGACCGAATTGTTCAAAGGATTGCATCAATTTAGGTAAAGAGTATGTTGGTTGCCCAAGATAGATCAAAATGTCAACTGCATAACAGGCCAATTTATGCTCTGTCCCTTTAATAGTAATTCCCCTGATATCTTCATTTCTTCTGATGTATTGAGCTAATGGTTCCAGATATAATGCGAAGAGTAGCGGTGACCATGCACAACCCTGTTTCGTGCCCCTTTCTAGGGTAAAACTATTTGATAAATATCCATTGATTTTAATCCTAGCTGTAGGGTTGTCATATAGTGCCTGTACAGTTTTAATAATAGTGTAATGGAAACCAAATCTATGTAAAACTTTGTAAAGAAAATTCCAATTAACCGAATCAAATCCCTTTTCAACATCCACGCTTATCAATATTGCTTCGATTTTATTTTTTTGTATATGATCCATAATGTGAAGTGTCCTTCATATACTGTCTTGTGTTTGGCATTGTTGTATAAAACCTGTCTGATCCTTATGTATCAGTATGGGTAGAAACTCTTCTAATCGTTTGGCCATAATGGAGGTAAATAATCTATAATCTACATTAATAATGGATATTGGTCTAAATGATCTACATTCCATTTTATCCTTGCCTTCTTTCAGTATAGCTGAGATTATCACTTCCTTCCAGCTGGGTGGCATTTGTGCCCTTTTTAGAGCCCAGTTCAGTGTGGAGAGTAAGATAGGAATTAACTATTTTTAAATTCTTTGTACCACTCTGCCGTATACCCATCTGATCCTGGTGACTTGCTTAATTTAAGCCTACTAATTGCAGCTTTTAGTTCAACTTCAGTTATGTCAGCAGTCATTGTTCTATGTTGTTCTTCGCTTAAAATGGGTAACTCTAGAGAATTCAGGAAGGTGTCAATTTGGGTTATGCTTCCCCCTGGAACTTTGGAATATAGAGTTTTGTAAAACACTTCAAAAGATTCTTGAATTTCACTTAGCTTATTTTTTTTTATCATTTTTGTTCTGGATCCCTAATTCTATGAATTGTATTTTCTGCTATCTTTTTCTTCAGTTTCCACGCCAGTATTTTCATAGACTTAGATCCACTTTCATAATGTCTCCGTTTCAGAAACATTAAATTTTTCCTGATTTCTTGCGTAGCCAAACTATTAATTTCAATCCTAATTTTTTGAATTTCCTCTAATGTATCCTGTGCCAAATTCAATTTGTGTTTTTTTCTAGTTCCTTCAGCCTATTTTGTAATTCCTCTAATGTTTTATTCCTGATTTTTTTTCTTATATGAAGATATCGCTATATTTTTCCCTCTTAAAACAGCCTTCAGAGTATCCCATAGAATGGGAGGTGCAACCTCTCAGTTATCATTGAATTCTAAGTAAAGACCAATTTCTTTTTTAATTTGTTCCTTTAAGTAGGGATCATTGAATAGACTTGAATTTAGTTTCCAAATAGTATTCTTTGGTTGTAGGTCAAAATCAACAGATAAATATATAGGTGCATGGTCACTTACATCTATTGTCCCAGTTCCACAGTTCCACAGGTGTTTATTTTGTCTTTGTCTTTTCCAAATGTTATGAAATAGTCTATTTTTGTATATACAGAATGGGGGGCAGAATAATGAGTGTAATCCCTTCTGTCCGGGAAAAGGTCCTTCCATATGCTATATCAATTAGACCAACATCCTCAGAAAGTGTATTAACTTTCTTATGTAAGGATTTTGTTTCACAGGTTTTTCTATTGGAAGAGTCTTAACTTTGGTTGTAATTGTAAATTTAAGTCTCCCCCACATATCAGGAGACCTTCTGTTTCCGTTACCATAATATTAGTAATTTTCTAAAAGAAACAAATATCACTTCCTGGGGGTGTGTATATATTCAACAGAGTAACTGAATTTCCATCTATATTCCCCCTTACCAGTATATATCTGCCCTCTTTATCTCTCATTTTGAATAATTTTTCAAAATTTAGCTTGCTTGAGATAAGAATAGCAACTTCTCTCCTATGTCCTGACTTAATGTCACCTATTTCTAAAGATGTAGTTCCATCTCTTACCAACAGAGCCACACCACCACCTATGTCTTCCTACCTGTTCTTTCAGTACAAAGTATATTCTTTGATGTTAAGCTACAACTATGGCTTTCTTTCAGCCACGACTCAGTGATGCCCCTAATGTCATACTGACCAATCTCTAATTGTGCCACAAGTTCATCCACCTTATTCTGAATACCACATGCATTTAAATACAGCACCTTCAGTCCTGCTTTCTTTGCCCTTTTGAATTTTGTCCCTGTTGTAAAATTTAACTCTTTGCTCTGTCTGTATTTGTACTCCGTCATTGGCTTGTCCTTTCTTACATTCATGCTGCACCTATCATTTGCTTGTAAACCTGCTGGCTCGTCCTCAGCTCTATCATACTGGTTCCCAACCCCCTGCCATATTAGTTTAAACCACTACGAACAGCTCTAGTAAATCTGCCTGCAAGAATTTTAGTCCCCTTCTGATTCAAGTGTACAAAAAAAAGTGTAAAAAAAAAAGTATATGAAGTCCCCTTTGTACAGGTCATGCCTGTTCTAGAGGAGGTCCCAATAATCCAGAAGTCTGAATCCCTGCCCCCTGCAGCAATTCTCTAGCCACACATTTATCTACCACTTCATTCTATGCCTAACCTCAATGTCATGTGGCACAGGCAGCAATCCTGAGTTACTTGGTCCTGCTTCTCAGCTACCTTCCTAACTCACTGCATTTTGTTTTGAGAAGCTCCTTCCTCTTTCTACCTATGTCATTGATACCAAAATATACCATGACTTCTGGCTGCTAACCTTCCCTTTTCAGGACATCATGGACATGTTCAAAAACATTGTGGCCCTGGCACCTGCGAGGCAGACTACCATCTGTGTTTCTTTTTTTGTGTCCACAGAATTGCCTATTTGTCCCCCTAACTATAGAGTCCCCTATTACTGCTGCCTTCCTCTTCAGTTCCCTACCCTTCTGACCCATAGGGCCGGAGGCATGGCCGCTGTTGCTTCCCCCAGGTAGTTCGTTCTCCCCAACGGTATTCAATATGCTGTACTTATTCTTGAGCGGAATGGCCACAAGGGTGCTCTGCACTATCAGACATTCTCCCTTCCCTCTCCTGACGGTCACCAATTCTCTTGGTGTGCAGCCTTGGTGCGACTAACTCCCTATAGTTCCTGCCTATCATCTCCTCACTTTCCCAACAAACTGAAGGTCATCAAACTGCAGCTCCAGCTCCTTAACATGGTCTCTAAGGTGCTGCATCTCAATACACCTGGTGCAGATGTGGCCATGGGGAGGCTGGTAATCTCCCAGATATCCCACATCTGACACCTACTACAGAACACTGGTCCTGTAGGTGAATTTACCTACTTACCTTACCTCCACCTGTCCTTAGTAAAGTCTGTTGAGCCAAAGCCTTACTACTCTGACTCAGACCACTCCTACAACGATAATGATCAAACAAGTGGCAGATGGAATATAGTGTAGGGAAGTGTATGGTCATGTACTTTGGTAGAATGAATAAAGGTGTAGACTATTTTCTAAATGGGTATAAAATTCAAAAATCAGAGGAGGAAAGTTACTTGGGTGTTCTTGTGCAGGATTCTCTAAATGTTAACTTGCAGGTTAAGTCGGAGGTAAGGAATGCAAACGCATTTTTACATTAATTTTGAGAGGACTAGAAAACAAGAGTAAGAATGTAATGCTTAGGCTTTAAAAGGTATTGGTCAGACAACACTTGGAGTATCGTGCGCAGTTTTGAGCACCTTATCTGTGAAAAGCTGTGCTGACATTGGAGACGGTTCGGAGGAAGTTCATGAAATAATTCCGGGAATGAAAGAGTTAATGTATGAGGACAGGTTGAGGGCTTTGGGCCTGTACTTACTGGAATTTCAAAGAATGAGGGGAATCTCATTGAAACCTATTGAATATTGAAAGACCTCGATAGAGTGGATGTGGAGAGAATGTTTCCTATAGTGAGTGAGTCTAGGACCAGAGGGCACAGCCTCAGAGTAGAGGAGCGTCCATTTAGAACAGAGATGAGGATGTATTTCTTTAGTCAGATGGTGATGAATCTGTGGAATTCATTGCCACGGATGACTGTGCAGGCTAAGTTTAGAGCAGATTTTGATAGGTTCTTGATTAGTCAGGGCATCAAAGGTTATGAGGAGAAGGCAGGAAGATGAATGAAGGGATAATAAATCAGCCATGAAGAAATGGAGAAATGGCAGAACAGACACGATGGGCAGAATAGCCTAATTCTGCTCCAATGTCTTATGGTGTTATTACATTCTGGTTGCTGTTTTCATTGGCTGCTATACTGCTCTATGATTTCTTGCGCTTCATGCACTATAACTATTAGATCCCTTTGTACTGCAACATTTTTGAAACTTATTTCCTTTAAATAATACTTCATTTCTGTTTTTGAAGTGGATAATTTCATATTTTCCCACATTATACTCCACCCACCAACTTCCTACCCACTCCCATAATCTATCTATATCTCTCTGGGATCTTTGTGTCCTCATTACTTGGTAACACACGAGGTTATGTGAAAATTTGGATACAGAGCACAACTCATTCTCTATGTCCATGTCCTTAGTCTAGCACTGATCCCAGCATCACAACACAAGTTACTGTTTGCCGATTGGAAAATGACTCATTCTATTAAACTTTCCTTTCCAATTCTCTGAACATGCAAATACATTATCCTAAACGCTGCATACTTTTCTCTTGTTCAATAGTCTTTTCAATCAAAAATCTTCTGGTTATCTAAATCCCATGTATTTACACATTTTCCTTTATCCATTCTGTCTTGCGTCCTCTTTCTCTTAAATAAAAACATGTTGACTTAGCTTGATTAGCTTATAAATTTCTAAATGACCTATTATTAATTCTTTAATAATTTTCTTCCCCATCCCATCAGGCAGAAGAAAGAAAAGTCTGAAATCACATACCACCAGGCTCAAGAGCAGCTTCTGTCTGCTTCCATAACACAATTGACTGGTTCCGAGTAAACAAGGACATAATGAGGTTAAGACTCTGAACCTCACAATCTACTTCATTATGGCCTTGCACCTTACAGCCAGTCTGAACTGAACTTTTCCCCCTATTTTTAACACTTATTCTGCATTGTGTTATAGATGTCACTTGTACTACCTCAATGCATGGATGCAATGAAATGGATGACATCTAAAGCAAATTTTTCCACTGTACCTCAGTATACAGTATGTGACAATAATAAACCCTTTGACCAATTTACCAATTTATAATGTGCTCCAGATCATTTTTCCTATAACATGTGTTAGGCCACCTACCCCTTCCCTTCTTGAATAGTGACGTACACTTGTCGTTTTCCAATCCCTCAGGTCCTCATTAGAATCAAGAATTTTTAGTCTTGACTATCTATGCAGCCACATCTGCTCTGACCTTAGAATGAAAGCCATTGGGTCCAGAAGACTTGCCACTCTTCAGTACCTTTTTTGGTTATTAAGATCATTTCAAGTTTCATTACATCTTCTTGATAATCCATCCTGATTAACATCTTTTTAGTGTCTTCTACAATAAAGACCAATCAGAACTAGGTATACTGTATGCATTATTTGAAACCACTTCCATTTCTTTATTTCCCATTTTGTGTGGCCCTTTCTCATCCTCTAGGAGATCAAAAACTAATTTTAACTACTCTCTTTCCTGTAAAGACTTACTGCTCTTCATGTTATGCTTTTTATTAAGTAAACTCTGATACTCCTCTGCAGCACATTTGGCACGGAACTGAAAGGATGAATGTCAATGCACACAGCAATGCCTGCCTCTCATCCATAGTTCCACCCCATTACTTTAGTGTCAATTTCGGAGGAGAAGAAAATCTTTTAGTTAACATAAAACACTTCTACTGGAAGTTTAATCTGCTGTCACTTAGGAGTTATTTTTCAATGCAGGTTTGTTTCTTTGGTGAAAATAGTTCTCTTCCCAGATCTAAAGTAAACAGGAAATTGTCTCTGAAGATCTCTCTGTCCCAATGGTTTAAATTTCCTTTTACAGAAGAGGCAAGTCCAACTCTTTCTTAATCAGTTTTGTGCTGGAGTCTCTTGATAGCTGGTCTGGTATCTTAAACTGAAATAAACAAAGAAAATTTAATCATTAGTGCTTTTTAAAATTCCCATTGGTGCCCTTCCCAGTAAAATGAATGAGGAGTCGAGTCTGGTTTGTACTCAGTGCATTCACAATGTACATTGTTTAAGTAAGAGCACTCCAAATGGATGCTGAATTACTGTCCGAGCACAGACATGAACAATTACTTACACACGTTAATACAAAAGGACACACACACACACACACACACACACACACTATTGCTTGTAACACACATACAGACGCTTGCTTGTAAAACACGCACACACACACGCACACGCACGCACACATACACACACACACAACAGATGAACAGGAGATGGTGCTGAGCTACCAAAGGGCTTAATCGTTTTATCACTACTGCAGAAATTCCAGTAGGCGCCATTAGCATTTGTTTTGGCATAATGCTGAGAGGTATCAAGATTGATCTTTTCTGAAATGCAGTAAGGATCTTTTCCTCTGAAATGCAAATCTTGACATTTACCACTTATAGTCCAGATCTGTTTATAGACTGTAAAACTGTGCATACCATTAACTTGGAGCAAGTGAAACAAAAATGTTTACGCAAATACACTTGAATATAATTAAAATCTGATTTATCGTCGATATAATAAAAATGTTACTGGCTTTGATTTATGGCACGTGCATTTCATTAATTTTCATGAATTTTGTCAATGCATTTTATAGAATTTCCTTTATGTTTTAATGTTTTGAGCAGTACCAAGAATAAAATTTGCACAGATGCAACCTCGTGAGAGAACTCATCCCCACTGAAACTGTGTCAGCAGATTTTTACACCTTTCAAGCCAACTTTTTGAAATCTATTAGCATTTCTAATTGTATCAGTGCTGCTGTTTATTTCCAGCTGGCAACACACCCAGTAGTCATATCATTTTCATTTTCAGAGACCACAGATATGCAACGGGAGATTTGGACCCAACAGATAAATCATTTCGGAGTGTGTCGAGTGCGTAGTTAAGTTTCTTGCGAAAGACAATAAATGTCTTGCCATGATTATTTTCTTAAAGTGAAAACAACGACAAAGCAAATACTGATTAGGCCAATTAAAGCTTTCATTTTACTTGTAAAAATAGCTGAGGTATGTCAGAAACTGCCTGCTATGTATTGAGTTACTAATTTTATAATGACACATACTGGTTGCAGCCATATATGCAAGGGACACAATCATAGCATTACATGAGATTACGTGGGTCCTCTGGGCCAGGTGACGCTGACTGAAAGCCTTTGCATCTTTAGCAAACCCATCATCTGTCCTCCACCTGGACATCTGAGCCAACCCTGAAATCTAAGGAGTTCTGAAAGTCAGACCTGCTGATCATGGACTTGTTGGATGTGCTTTGCATCTGGCCTGTCAGCTTTACACTGGGGGGGGGGAGGTCTAGAGAAGGATGACAGGCCATACATTTGAATGGGGTCACCTACCCAGTGAAGATATGAAAATGCAGATGAGTACATAAAATAATTTGCTTTCATGATTTATTCTAAAGTTTGAATTATTTGTTGGTATTTTAAAACATTTTTATTTGCTTTGCAGTTACTTGAACCATTTTGAATTGTCGCCACCATCATTAGGTTGTCATGGGTTATGTAGTCATGTTATGGAGGATGTGTTGGACAGGGAGATCAGGACTCCTCAATAGACTGCCAGAGACGACTTGCAACCTACAGCTTCTCAAAGTACTCCATATGAGGTCAAACCAAGGGTCTATGTAAGTTTAATACAAAGAGGAGGAATTTCATACTGGGTTAACTCAGCACATGTTCAACTACCACCTAGTAGTTGTTAGAATCTCTGTATGCTAATCATTGTAATATAGGTGGCTGCTAACCTCATCCACGAAAAAAATCTCGTATTCTCAGATTTTCAGTTCCACCACTCTGAATGTCTCCCTGAGAGAACAAAGACTGAGAGAATCTGATCAGTAGACAGATAGCTCCTTGAGTGAGTTGACAGAGGGATACCATTTTGTGTAAAAATATTAAAAGACTCAGCGAGTCGAGCAGCAACAATGGAATGGGGATGGGGGAAGAATTGTTAGCACTTTGGGCTGAGTAGAGGGAGAACACAGTTAGTGTGTAGAGGAGAGACAGAGACAGGGGACAGGTGGATAAGTGAGCTGAGGAGGAGCGAAGGATGAGGGGCAGAAGGAACCAGGTGCGGGTGGGGAAGAGGGAATTGGGAGACAGGAAGAGAGAAACAGGAAACAAAAGCAGAAGGAGCCAATAGGGAGAAGGGGGAGGTTGCAGTTGGAGATAGGCTGAAAGGTAATGTGTAGGAACACAAAGACTACCCAAGCAAAGACTGGAATCTGATAAGTAGGGAAAGTGTTACACAGTGACATTTGGCAGGCAGCAAATCAAAACTACTAACTTTTCTATTAAATATAATTTTCCTGGACTATGATCACTGTGATCTTCAGCCTGTAATTTCTTTTTGGGGGTTATGCTGTTAAACAGTCCATATGACCTGGCATTTTTTGCATTGTTCTAAAGATTTCTGTGAGCTGGACCCTGGAGATTGCAGGTACAGCTGGTGTAGACTACGGGTCAGATTGATGAGGCAAGGACCAGGCCTGAGAGTGGAAAGCAAACTGATCCTTATGCAATTTAAATACCGAGCACGATTAAAAAGATCAAGGCGTTGTGGCCAAGGCAAAGGATGATCTGCTCCCTACTCCATCATGCTTTACTCACCCCAGCACTGAACTGACTCTGCAGCTGTGGGCTGCGGACATCGGCACTTGCCCCAGCACTGAACTGACTCTGCAGCTGTGGACTCACTACAGAAACCTGCAGCACAATACAGGCCCTTTGGTCCACAATGCTGTGCTGGACATGTACTCACTTTAGAAATTACCGAGGGTTACCCATAGCCCTCTATTTTTCTGAGCTCCATGTACCTATCCAGGAGTCTCTTAAAAGACCCTATCGTATCCGCCTCCACCACCACCGCCGGCAGCCCATTCCATTCACTCGCCACTCTCTGCTTAAAAGAACTTACCCCTGACATCTCCTCTGTACCTACTTCCAAGCACCTTAAAACTGTGCCCTCTCGTGTTAAACATTTCAGCCCTGGGAAAAAGCCTTTGACTATCCACACGATCAATGCCTCTCATTATCTTGTACACAACTATCAAGTCACCTCTCATCATCTGTCAATCCAGGGGAAAAAAGGCGGAGTTCACTCAACCTATTCTCATGAGGCATGCTCCCCAATCCAGGCAACGTCCTTGTAAATCTCCTCTGCACCCTTTCTATGGTTTCCACATCCTTCCTGCAATGAGGTGACCAGAACTGAGCACAGTACTCCAAGTGGGGTCTGACCAGGGCCCTATACAGCTATAACAATAACTCTCGGCTCTTGAACTCAATACCACGGTTGATGAAGGCCAATGCACCATATGCCTTCTTAACCACAAGGTCAACCTGCACAGCTGCTTTGAGTGTCCTATAGACTTGGACCCCAAGATCCCTCTGATCCTCCACACTGCCCAGAGTGTTACCATTAATGCAATATTCTGCCATCATATTTAACCTACCAAAATGAACCACCTCATATTTATTTGGGTTGAATTCCATCTGCCACTTCTCAGCCCAGTTTTGCATCCTATCGATGTCCTGCTGTAACCTCTGACAGCCTTCCACACTGTCCACAACAGCTCTAACCTTCATGTCATCAGCAACTTTACTGACCCATCCCTTCACTTCCTCATCCAGGTCATTTATAAAAATCTTGAAAAGAAGGTGTCCCAGGACTGATCCCTGAGGCACACCACTGGTCACCAACCTCCATGCAGAATATGACCCATCTACAACCACTCTTTGCCTTCTGTGGGCTAACCAATTCAGGATCCACAAAGCAATGTCCCCTTGGATCCCATGCTTCCTTACTTTCTCAATAAGTCTTGCATGGGGTACCTTATCAAATGCCTTGCTGAAGTCCATATACACCACATCTACTGCTCTACCTTCATCAATGTGTTTATTCACATCATCAAAAAATTCAATCAGGCTCAGAAGGCATGGCCTGCCTTTCATTAAGCCACACTGACTTTTCCTAATTATTTTATGCCTCTCCAAATGTTCATAAATCCTGCCACTCAGGATCTTCTCCATCAACTTACCAACCACTGAAGTAAGACTGACTGGTCTATAATTTCCTGGGCTATCTCTACTCCCTTTCTTGAATAAGGGAACAACATCTGCAACCCTCCATTCCTCCGGAACCTCTCCCATTCCCAATAATGATGCAAAGATCATTGGCAGAGGCTCAGCAATCTCCTCCTTAACCTTTCACAGTAGTCTGGGGTATATCTCGTTCAGTCCTGGTGACTTATCCAACTTGATGCTTTCCAAAATCTCCAGCACATCCTCTTTCTTAATATCTGTATGCTTAAGCTTACAGTCTGCTGTAAGTCATCCCTACAATCACCAAGATCCTTCCATAGTGAATACTGAAGCAAAGTATTCGTTAAGTACCTCCGCTATCTCCTCCAGATCCGTACACACTTTTCCACTGTCACACTTGATTGGTCCTGTTCTCTCACATCTTATCCTCTTGCTCTTCACATACTTTTAGAATGCTTTGGGGGTTTTCCTTAATCCTGCTCACCAAGGCCTTCTCGTGTTCCCTTCTGGCTTTCTTAATTTCATTCTTATGCTCCTTCCTGCTAGCCTTATAATTTTCTAGATCTCCATCATTACCTGGTTTTCGAAACTTTCCTAAGTTTTGCTTTTCTTCTTGACTAGATTTACAACAGCCTTTATACACTATGGTTCCTGTATCCTACTATCCTTTCCCTGTCTCATTGGAAAGTTCCTATGCAGAACACCACGAAAATATCCCCTGAACATTTGCCACATTTCTGCTGTACATTTCCCTAAGAAAATCTGTTCCCAATTTATGCTTCCAAGTTCCTGCCTGATAGCTTCATATTTCCCCTTACTCCAATTAAATGCTTTCCTAACTTGTCTGTTCCTATCCCTCTTCAATGCTATGGTAAAGGAGGTAGAATTGTGATCACTGTCTCCAAAATGCTCTTGCACTGAGAGACCTGACACCTGACCAGGTTCATTTCCCAATACCATATCAAGTACAGCCTCTCCTCTTGTAGGCTTATCTACATATTGTGTCAGAAAACCTTCCTGAACACACCTAACAAACTGCAACACATATAAAAGTTGCTGGTGAATGCAGCAGGCCAGGCAGCATCCCTAGGAAGAGGTACAGTGGACGTTTCGGGCCGAAACCCTTTGTCAGGACTAACTGAAAGAAGAGCTAGTAAGAGATTTGAAAGTGGGAGGGGGAGGGAGAGATCCAAAATGATAGGAGAAGACAGGAGGGGGAGGAATGGAGCCAAGAGCTGGACAGTTGATTGGCAAAAGGGATATGAGAGGATCATGGGACAGGAGGCCTAGGGAGAAAGAAAAGTGGGGGGATCCCAAAGGATAGGGTAGGGATATAGTGAGAGGGACAGAGGGAGAAAAAGGAGAGAGATAAAAAGAATGTGTGTATATAAATAAAAAAAAACAGATGGGGTACGAAGGGGAGGTGGGGCATTAGCGGATTAACAAACTACACCTCATCTAAACCCCTTGCTCTAGGGAGATGGCAATCAATATTGGGGAAATTAAAATATCCCATCATGACAACCCTGTTATTATTGCACTGTTTCAGAACCTGTCTCCCTATCTGCTCCTCAATGTCCCTGTTACTATTGGGTGGCCAATAAAAAAAATACCCAGTAGAGTAATTGACCCTTTCCTGTTTCTAACTTCCACCCACATAGACTCAGTAGACAATCCTTCCATGACTTCCTTCTCTTCTGCAGCTGTGACACTATTTCTGATCAACAGTGCCACACCCCCACCTCTTTTGCCTCCCTCCCTGTCCTTTCTGAAACATCTAAAGCCCGGCATTCAAAGTAGCCATTCCTGCCCCAGAGCCATTCAAGCCACTGTAATGCCCAGAACGCCATAGCTCCAAGTATTGTTCCACGCTCTAAGCTCATCTGCTTTCTTCATGATATTCCTTGCATTTAAATCTCAAACCATCAGTGTGAGTGCATCTCTTCTCTATCACCTGCCTATCCTCCCTCTCACACTGTTTACAAACTTTCTCAATTTGTTAGCCAACCACCCCTTCCTCCATCTCTTCAATTCAGTTCCCAACCCCCAACAATTCTTGTTTAAACTCTCCCTAACAGCCGTAGCAAACCTCCCTGCCAGGATATTTGTGTCCCTCGGATTCAAGTGCAACCTGTCCTTTTTGTACAGGTCACACCTGCCCAAAAGAAGTCCCAATGATCCAGAAATCTGAATCCCTGCCCCCCTGCTCCAATCCCTCAGTTACGCATTTATCCTCCAGCTCCCTCTATTCCTATACTTACTGTCATGTGGCACAGGCAGTAATCCCGAGATTACTACCTTTGAGGTCCTGCTTCTCAACTTCCTTCCTAACTCCCTGTAGTCTGTCTTCAGGACCTCCTCCCATT
This sequence comes from Mobula hypostoma, assembly GCF_963921235.1. Classification (NCBI taxonomy): domain Eukaryota; kingdom Metazoa; phylum Chordata; class Chondrichthyes; order Myliobatiformes; family Myliobatidae; genus Mobula; species Mobula hypostoma. The sequence continues at coordinate 46,421,624 of NC_086101.1, read as the reverse complement.
TCCTGCCTATGTTGTTGGTACCAATATGTACCACAATCTCTGGCTCTTCACCTTCCTACTTCAGGATATCATGGATGCGATCAGAAACATCCTGGACCCTGGCAACTGGGAAGCAAACTACATCCATGTTTCTTTCCTGCATTCACAGAATCGCCTGTCTGACCCCCTAACTATAGTCCCTTATCCCTGCTGCCGTCCTCTTCCTTTCCCTACCCTTCTGAGCCACAGGGCCAGACTCTGTGCCAGAAGCGTGGCCACTGTTGCTTCCCCGCAGATAGGTCATTCCCCCACCCCCAACAGTACTCAAACAGAAGTACTTATTGTTAACGTGGACAGACACAGGGGTACTCTCTAGTTTCTGACTCTTGCTCTTCCCTCTCCCGACTGTTACCCACTTATCTGTCTCCCAAGACTCCGGTGTGACTACTTGTCTATAGCTCCTCTCTATCACCCCCTCACCTTCCCTGACCAGATGAAGGTCATTGAGCTGCATTTCCAGTTCCCAAACCTGGTCCTTAAGGAGCAGCAGCTCAATGCACCTGGTGCAGATGTGGCCGTCCAGGAATCTGGGAGTCTCCCGGACATCCTACATTTGACACCCAGTACAGAACACCGGCCTCGCAGACCTACTTCCTATTCCTACTCTTCACAAGTTACTTACCTTGCTTTGACCCATTATTGCCAAAGCCCCGTTGAGCCAAAGCCCTCCTACTCTGACTCCCGTTCCTCTGGCGCCCGCTCTATAAAGCCAGTCTAATTCGCTGATGTCCAAGCACCTGCACAGTCGTGCCTCAATCTGTGTGATATTTGTTTACTTTTTTTCCACCAGTTGTTCTTTTTTTACACATTAGGTGTTTGATGCGTCTTTGCTGAGTGTGTGTGTATTTCTGTGGTTTCTATTGTTTCTTTGTTTTGTGCCTGCCTGCAAGAAGATGAATATCAAGGTTGCATATGGTGTACGTACTTTGATAAAGTAGTTTGAACTTTGATAATGGAAACTATTAAGGGAGAGAAGAAAATGGAACCCTAACCAGGTGGAGGAGGAGATATAGTGAGTTCAGTAAGTGAGTAGTTGGTGAATGGAACCAGGATGGAGAGGAGGGATGAAAGTGAGTCAAGGAGGGAGGTGGTGGCTGGAGGAGGGTAATGTGAAAAGAAACAAAACTGGGAGATCTTGAGGAAGAGAAAATGGGTAACAATGGTGGTCAGGGTTATCTGAAAAATTCAGTGTTCACACAGTTTGTTTTTCAATTATCCAGCTGCAGAAAAACACTCAGTGGCTGGCTTTATTACGTACACCTGCACAGCTGCGCGTTAATGCAAATATCCAACCAGCCTATCATATCGCTGCAACTCAATGCATAAAAACATGCAAACATGGTTAAGGCATTCAGTTATTCAGATCAAACATCAGAATGGGGAAGAAATGTGATCTGATTTACTTTGACTGTGGAATGGTTGTTGCTTCAGACAGGGCGTTTGGGTATCTCAAAAATAACTGATCTCCAGGAATTTTCATGCACAACAGTCTCGAGTTTACAGAGTATGGTGCAAAAAATTAAAAAATAACATGTAGTAAATGGCAATTCTGTGGGTGAAAATGCCTTGTTAATGAGAGATGTCAGAGGAGAATGGCCAAATTGGTTCAAACTGACAGGAAGGCAATTGTAACTCAAATAACCACATGTTACAATAGTGGTGTGCAGAAGAGCATCTCTGAACACACATGTCAAACCTTGAAGTGGATGGTTTATAGCAACAGAACACCACGAAGTGGTCAGTTTGTTAAGTACAGGAGATACCTAATAAAATGGCCACTGAGAGTAGAAGAGCAACATCTTATGTAACGTTCCCAAATTCACTCTCCCTGCTGGTCATAAATAAATTTAACAAGTGGAGACTTAATGCTAACTAACTTTACTGACATTTTATTAACAGATGTATCTACAATTGTTGGCAGAACCTCTTGCTTCACGTGTTCAAAAGACAAAAACAACTGTGTTTCCATTTTATTAGGTCAAAATTGTATTTGGTTTCATCAGAATTCTCCTCCAGCTCCACCCTCCCATACAACTCTTACGGGAATTTTAGCAGATAGAATCCAAATATAACATTGCCCATTACCATTCCTCAAGTTTTGGCTATAACATATGAATAATTTGCTGAATAGAATCAATAATACCAGAATAACAACCATAACTAATAGCTGCCGTCACCTTTCCCTGTAATTTTTTTAAACAGCGGCACAGACCGACCATTTTTCTGAGCATGAAGTATTTACACGGTCTGTAACAAAGGCTATGTGCACGGGAGCATTTCAGTTACTGTGCGGCTGTATACTCATGCAGCTGAGAAGGAACAGTGGCTGCCACGTGCATTTTAATCAGCATTAGGATCAAAATAGATAACACTGTGTGGTTATATACTGGATTTTCATTACTAGAACGCAAATTAATATCATAAGCAAAACAACAAGGCATTTTTAATAGAAGGAAGTAATTAAAAAACAGATAACTTCTGGTGAAATTTGTTTTATTGTGTGAGTGTATTGGCCATCAATAAATTACTGGAACCAAACATACAGAACTGAGTACGACTGGCAATGGTTACTCTTCTGTGCATTCAGCGCTTGTAACCAAATATGATTTTTTTTCTCTTTGTACTTGTACAGAACCTTGGTTTCACTGCATATGAAGTGCTTTTGGTCATTTCAGATTTACTTATTACAGAGATCCAAACAGACTTGTGAGGGGGCCATATCTGAGGCAAAAGAAATCATTCTCGGAATTGATAGGTGATAACAATCTGAAAAAGAATGCTTGTTTTGGAAAGCAGATGTAAGGAAATCTGCAGATGCTGGAAATTCAAGCAACACACACAAAAAATGCTGGTGAACGTAGCGGGCCAGGCAGCATCTATAGGAAGAGATACAGTTGACGTTTCGGGCCGAGACCCTTCGTCAGGACTAACTGAAAGAAGAGATAGTAAGAGATTTGAGAGAGGGAGGGGGAGATCTGAAATGATAGGAGAAGACAGGAGGGGAGGGGTGGAGCTAAGAGCTGGAGAAGGGAGAGGATCATGGGATGGGAAGCCTGGGGAGAAAGAGAAGGAGGGAGGGGAGCCCAGAGGGTGGAGAGCAGACATGGAGTTATAGTGAGAGGGACAGAGGGAGAAAAGAGAGAGAGAGAAAAAATTGGAAAAATATATTTTAAAATATATTAAATAAATAAATAAGGGATGGGATGTGAAGGGGAGGAGAGGCATTAACTGAAGTTAGAGAAGTCAATATTCATACCATCAGGTTGGAGGCTACCCAGACGGAATATAAGATGTTGTTCCTCCAACCTGGGTGTGGCTTCATCTGGACAGTAGAGGAGGCCGTAGACAGACATATCAGAATGGGAATGGGACATGGAATTAAAATGTGTGGCCACTGGGAGATCTTGCTTTCTCTGGTGGACAGAGCGTAGGTGTTCAGTGAAATGGTCTCCCAGCCTGCGCTGGGTCTCGCCAATATATATAAGGCCACACCGGGAGCACCCGACGCAGTATGTCACTGGAGACAGCTTATCTATTGATGTCTACTATAAGCCTATGGACTCTCACAGCTACCTGGACTATTCCTCTTCCCACCCTGTCTCTTGCAAAAATGTCATCCCCTTCTCGCAATTCCTCCATTTCAGCCGGATCTGCTCTCAGAATGAGGCTTTTCATTCCAAGACGAAGGAGATGTTTTCCTTTTTTAAAGAAAAAGGCTTCCCTTCCTTCACCATCAACTCTGCTCTCAAACGCATCTCTCCCATTTCACACACGTCTGCTCTCACTCCATCCTCCTGCCACCCCACTAGGAATAGGGTTCCCCTGGTCCTCACCTACCACCCCACCAGCCTCTGGGTCCAAGATGTAATCCTCCGTAACTTCCGCCACCTCCAATGGGATCCATAAAACACATCTTTCCCTCCCCCCCCCCCGCTTTCCGCAGGGATTGCTCCCTATCTGACTCCCTTGTCCATTCGTATCCCCCATCCCTCCCCACTGATCTCCCTCCTGGCACTTATCCTTGTAAGCGGAACAAGTGCTACACATGCCCTTACACTTCCTCCCTCACCACCATTCAGGGCCCCAGACAGTCCTTCCAGGTGAGGCGACACTTCACCTGTGAGTCGGCTGGGGTGATATACTGCGTCCGGTGCTCCCGGTGCGGCCTTCTATATATTGGCGAGACTCGACGCAGACTGGGAAACCGCTTTACTGAACACCTACACTCTGTCCGCCAGAGAAAGCAGGATCTCCCAGTGGCCACACATTTTAATTCCATGTCCCATTCCCATTCTGTTATGTCTATCCATGGCCTCCTCTACTGTCAAGATGAAGCCACACTCAGGTTGGAAGAACAACACCTTATATTCCGTCTGGGTAACCTCCAACCTGATGGTATGAATATTGACTTCTCTAACTTCCGTTAATGCTTCTCCTCCCCTTCATACCCCATCCCTTAATTATTTATTTAATATATTTTTAAATATATTTTTCCCTTTTTTTTCTCTCTCTCTCTTTTGTCCCTCTCACTATAACTCCTTGTCTGCTCTCCACCCTCCAGGCTCCCCTCCCCGCTTCTCTTTCTCCCCAGGCTTCCCATCCCATGATCCTCTCCCTTCTCCAGGTCTTGGCTCCACCCCTCCCCCTCTTGTCTTCTCCTATCATTTCAGATCTCCCCCCCCCCCGCCACTTTCAAATCCCTTACTATCTCTTCTTTCAGCCAGTCCTGACGATGGGTCCTAGCCTGAAACGTCGACTGTACCTCTTCCTATAGATGCTGCCTGGCCTGCTGCGTTCACCAGCAATGTTTGTGTGTGTTGCTTATTCTGGAACGCTTGGCAAGAAGGGGAAAGACTGGCTCCATAAAAACATAAGACCCTAAGACGTAGGAACAGAGTGAGGCCATACAGCTCATTGAGTCTGCTTCACCACTGCATCATAGCTGATCTATTTTCCTTCTCAACCCCAGTCTCCTGCCTTCTGTCCATTACCTTTGATGTCCTTACTGAGCGAGAACCTATCAACCTCCTCTTTAAATATATCTAATGAGTTGAACTCCACAGCTGTTTGTAGGAATGAATTCCATAAATTCTCTACCCTTTAGCTAAAGAAATTCCTCCTCATCTCTGTTCTAAAGGTGCATCCTCATATTCTGAATCTGTGCCCTCTGGTCCTAGACTCTCCCGATACTGGAACTATCCTCTCCGCATATCTATCAATATTTTATAGTTTTCAATGAGATCCCCCCTCATTCTTCTAACCTCCAGCAAGCATAGGCCCAGAGCCATCAAATGTTTCTCAAATGACAACTTCTTCATTCCCAGGATCGTTCTCATAAATATCCTTTGGGCCAATTCCAAAGCCAGCACATACTTTCTTAGCAAACAACAGGAATTCTGCAGATGCTGGAAATTCAAGCAACACACATCAAAGTTGCTGGTGAACGCAGCAGGCCAAGCAGCATCTATAGGAAGAGGCGCAGTCGACGTTTCAGGCCGAGACCCTTCATCAGGACATACTTTCTTAGATACGGGCCCTATTCCTGACTTGATAGTTGTAACAATTATGAAAACATTGGCTAGAGTAGATATGGAGAAGGCAGTTCTTGCAGATGGCATCCTAAATATATGATAGTTACTGTTAATTTCACATAGGGACTTCAGGATAACTCCTTTAAATAAAGAGCAGTTACAATGCAGATTTGGTACCACATGCAAATCATTGAGATCAATGTAAGAGATGTATTCTGTTGTGTATTTAACGTATCAGCAATATTTGAGTAATGTTATAAATATATTGTTTAATTAAACATTCTATGTTGTTTACATAATTCATTATTGGTCTATATGTACAAAGGAGGTGAATGGCATACATTATTACGGCACCGCATCATATACGCATGCCTCACTAAGTAAAGAATGAATAAATGAAATTTATTTCGGTCAGTACAAACATAACAAAAAGCATCATTTTCAATGATGATTTCAAAATGATAATTTCATAGGACAAAAATTACAACAAAAAAAAAGGTATTCTTTAAAACAGACCGATAGGGTGTAGGCTGAAGCTACAGCTTATTACGCCTACCCCTCTTACTTATACAACATATCTGGTGTTAATCATCACATCAAAACAAAACATTTCATAATCTTTCAACACAAAATCCAATTCCAAGTATCATTTATTTACATTACTCCCATTCATTTTACATCATGTACTTTATATTTGTTCATTATTTTAAAATAATTTTTTAAACTTGTTACATACACCTGTTGTGGTGTGTTCTCCAGATTCTTTATAAGGTAACCGTAGCCTTCAGCCAGGAGCATGTTCTCACTACAGCTGTTCCATAGATTCACCCCTCTGACTGAAATACAACGATTTTTTTTACATTTGTTCTTATCCTTTGTTTTTGAAATATCCATGTTCCTCTCAAATCACGTTGACTTTCTCTCATTTTAAACAACCTTTGGATACTTTGTGGTAGCTCTCCATTTTTTACTTTATACGTAATTTGTATTATTTTAAAATCTATGAGATCTCTGAATTTTAAAGTGTTTAGTTGAATAAATAATGGATTGGTTGGCTCATAATAACTTGTCTTATTTACAATTCGTATGACTTTCTTTTGGAGTAGAAATATTGAGTTTGTATTTGTTTTGTATGTATAGGTATCCCCTGCTTTACAAAAGTTCGCTTTACGCCACTTTGCTTTTACAAAAGACCTACATTAGTACCTGTTTTCGCTAACCAAAAGAAGCCTGAAGAGGATTTTTGCTATTACGAAAAAAGGCGAAAAGCGAAAATAGCATTCAGCGATTGTTTTGCAGCGAGCCGTTATAGAGGCAGCGCGCACCCCAAGGAGCAAGAGTGGCGCCGCCAAGCGCCTTCCCCGGGAACTACACTCAGCATCTGAGCATCAAGATGCCATAGCTTAGAACTGCGTGAGATTTTCGCTACGATTCACAGTGCTGCAATGATTGCAGCAAAGTATGACTTTAATTTTGAAAGGCCTGTAGGTTTAGGGCATGTTTGCAGGATGTTTTGAGTGCTTACAAAGAACAGTATGATCGAAAAATGCGTGAACCTTCCAGTGTGCTCGCTGTCTTCTCGATTCCGGTAAGTGAAACCACACTGAACATACATCATTTCTACTTTATATAGGCTGTGTATTTATCATATTATTTCTGCTTTTCCTATATGTTAGTGTTATTTTAGGCTTTATGTGTTATTTGGTAGGTTATTTTTTGGGTCTGGGAACGCTCAATAATTTTTCCCATATAAGTTAATAGTAATTGCTTCTTCGCTTTACGCCACTTCAGCTTACGAAAGGTTTCATAGGAACGCTCTACTTTTGGATAGCAGGGGAAACCTGTATTTCCCCATACCTCTACACAGTAAGTCATTTATGGGACTATAAGTGAACAGTATAATGTATGCAAAGGTTCCTGATTTAAGAAATCTTGCGCTTTGTACAGTATTGCAATAGATTTTGACATTTTCACTTTGACATAATTTATATGTGGTTCCCAGCTTAATTTATTATCTATTACCACTCCTAAAAATTTTGTTTCAGATACCTTATCAATTTCAACATCATTTATTCTAAGTTTACTATATGAATTTGGTACACAGTTTCCAAATATCATGAATTTAGATTTACTTACATTCAGTGATAATTTGTTAGCATCAAACCATTTCTTTCTAATTTTTAGTTTTTTCTCCACTGTATCCAAAAGTTGTTTCAGATGTTCCCCACTACAAACTATAGTTGTATCATCAGCAAATAACATACACTTTGATGTCTGAAAGACCATACATATATCATTTATATACAAAATGAACAGCAATTGACCAAGCACTGAACCTTGTGCAACCCCACAAGTTACCCTCAAAAGTTTTGAATTTGAGTTGTTTATATGTACATACTGATACCTGTTTTCCAAATAACTACTTAAACAGCCATGTGCCACCCCTCTAATGCAATATCTTTCTAATTTTGTTAATAATAATTTATGGTCAATGGTGTCAAATGCTTTTTTTAGATCAAGGAATATTCCCGCTGTGTATTCATTTCTTTCTATAGCGTTTGATATTTCTTCTACAAAATCTATTAATGCTATTGTAGAGGTTCTGTTTTTTTCTGAAACCATATTGCTGTTCACAGCAACACACATAAAAGTTGCTGGTGAACGCAGCAGGCCAGGCAGCAACTCTAGGAAGAGGTACAGTTGACATTTCGGGCCGACATATATATAAATAAAATAAATACTATGCTCCTTGTCCATCCTCTGGGCTTCCCCCCTCCCCCTTTCTTTCTCCCTAGGCCTCCTGTCCCATGATCCTCTCATATCCCTTTTGCCAATCACCTGTCCAGCTCTTGGCTCCATCCCTCCCCCTCCTGTCTTCTCCTATCATTTTGGATCTGCTCCTCCCCCTCCCACTTTCAAATCTCTTACTAGCTCTTCTTTCAGTTAGTCCTGACGAAGGGTTTCGGCCTGAAACGTCGACTGTACCTCTTCCTAGAGTTGCTGCCTGGCCTGCTGTGTTCACCAGCAACTTTTATGTGTGTTGTTTGAAATTCCAGCATCTGCAGATTTCCTTGTGTTTGCTGTTCAGAGAGTATATTATGTTTTGTTATAAAATCATTCAACCTTCTTACAAATATTTTTTCCAATATTTTGGAAAACTGTGAGAACAAAGAAACTGGTCTGTAATTTGAAAATACATGTTTATCTCCAGCTTTGTATATTGGAATGACCTTGGCTATTTTCATTATATTGGGAAATTTTCCAGCAATCAAAGACTGATTACAAATATGAGTGAGTGGTTTCACAACACAGTCAATGATCTTTTTAATTTAAAACATATTATATCCATTCCAGAACGTATATATTCACCCGGGCCTCCATGATTTTCTTCCAATTAGTTTCATGTTTTAGAGTTACAAGGCATAACAGTGGCAATGAGGAAGTTTTTAAACTAACCCGAAACAATTACCTCCTTGTTGAAGCAGAGTGAAATGTTCACCTTTAAAATAAAGCACAGCTTGTGTTTTTTGCAAGAGGAGAGAGACAATTGAAAGAAGGCAGAAAATGGATGAAATTCACAATTTCATAAAATGTGAGTACTGGGTGATAATCATAAGTTTTAAAAAGCTAGAAATGACTAGCAACATTGGAAAGATTGACACATTTGATTGTACAGAAGATACCTGGATATAGTATACTGCACAAATTAAGCAGTATTTTAAAGCAAATGAAATAACCAACAAAAAGCAAGTGCCGGTGTTGCTGAGTGCTATACAGGGAAGAACATACAGTTTGTTTAGAAGTTTGACTACTCCATCCAAACCAGTCAAACTGAGCTTTTCAGATTTCATGAAGGTAATGCAGGAACATACAGACCTGAAACCATTGTTGATTGTAGAATGTTTTAGATTTATAAATGTAATAAAAAGGAAAGGGAGTCCATTTCAGTATACAGAACTGAATTGAAACTATTGTCTGAGGATTGTTAGTTCCTGGGCTTAATGATCCAGTGAGAGATCGTTGAGTTTGTGAAAACTTACAAGAAAGCATTTAAAATTGGTTTCTAACTGAAGCACAACTCACATTTAAAAGAGGAATTAAAATTGCTATGTCAATGGAAACAGCAGAGATACAACTGAGTTGCAGTCAGGAATGAAAATGAGCATGAACAAAATTGTAGCATTTAGATGGAGGCCAACCTGGCTGAACAAGTTGTGTTACCATTGTGGCAGGGGCTCAAATGCCTACAGCAGACCAAGGTAGATTTAAAGGCAAATCTTGCAGAAAATGCAACAAAGTAGGACACCTAAAAGGAGCATGTCGGGCAAACAAAAACAAATGGACTGTACACAGAAGAGAAAAAGACAAAAAGTAAAATTGCAGTTTCAAATAGAGCACTAATCTACACGCTGTTGATGAAAAGTCCGATAATGATGAGAGTGGTTCAGGACTAAATAGCCTTAAGATTTACAATGTGAAAACTAACAATAGACAAATAATATGGCTTACACCCGAGGTGAACGGCAAACTAATTAAAATGGAATTCGACACTAGCTCAGCTGTTTAAGTCATTCCACAACGAGTTTGAACGTCATTTAAAAGATACTGAATGGAAGCCAGCAGATATCCAACTAAGAACTTATACTGGAAAAAAGATCATTAATGAGGTAATGACATTCATAACAGTGAAGTACAAGAACCAACAAGCCACATTGGGCTTGCTTGTGTTTAAAGACAGAGGACCAGCGTTGTTGGGCCATTATTGGCTGAGACAACTGTAACTTGATTGGAGATCCATCCATCATTCGCATGCCACATCCCCTGCAAAAGAGACAACTAAAATCAACTTAAGGAAGCTACTGGATGATCCACAGCAGTGTTCAAAGATGATAATGGAAAAGCCAAACATATCAAGCGTAAAATAGTGTTGAATGAAAATGCTGTACCCAAGTTTTCCAAAGCCTGTCTGGTTCCTTCAACCATCCGTGATAAAGTACACTGAGAGCTAGATTGAATGGAGGCTGAAAGAATTTGTTCCAAGTTTGTGGAGGCCAAGGGCAATGCCAGTGGTCACAGTAGTCGTGAAGGATGGGTCTGTCAGGATCTGTGGTGATTTTAAGGTAACCATCAACTCAATACAGAAAGTAGATCAATACCCACTGCCCAAGATAGAAGATATCTTTGCAATCTTTTCTGCAGGGAAACATTTCAGCAAAGTGGTCTTAGCTGAAGCCTACCTACAGATGGAGATGGAAGAAGAGTCTAAAGTATTTCTCACCATAATCACTCACAAAGTGCTTTATCATTATAATAGGCTTATTTTTGGAGTAGCATCTGCACCTGTACTCTGGCAAAAAGCTCAGGACCAGGTGCTGCAAAGCTGTCCAGGCACTAAGTGTTACCTGGATGACATCATTGTTACCAGTGAGGATGAGAAAGAACATCGCCAAAATCTCAAGATAGTGTTAAAAAGATTAGAAGATTATGGGCTTAGAGCATGACACAACATGTGTGAATTATTTGAACCAAGCATCACTTACTGTGGTCACACCATTGATGTACAAGATTTTATACATAAATGTTGAGAAAATTCAAGCAGTGGTAGATGTCCCAAGGCCAAAAGATATATCACAGTTGCTATTCTTTTTGGGATTTGGAGCCTGGCTACTGTGCTCCACCCATTGAACTCATTATTACAGACCAGGAAGAAATGGAAATGGATAAAGCAGTGTGAGGTGGCTTTTCAAAGGGCAAAGGAAGTGGTGATGTTAGACACTGTACTCACATATCATGATCAAAATCATCCAGTGAAGCTTGCCTGTGATGCCTCACCTTATGGTTTAGGTGCAGTCATGTCATATATTATGAGTGATATCAGTGAACAACTCATAGTTATTGCATTACATTCCTTTATGGCTGCAAAAACAAATTGTACACAGATTGACAGAGAAACCTTGAGTCTGGTTTGGGACGCAAAACGTTTCAACCAGTACCAGAGTCTACCATCATTATTGTTCATCATCTATGAGTGTCCATTTTCAATCCACAAAAGAGTATTACACTAATAGAGGCAGCATGAATGCAGAGAAGGGCATTGTTTGTTATCTGCATAATTCATCATGGGTTTTATGTACAAATTACGTAAATGGCATACATCATTACACCACCATGTCCTGTCCATGCACCTCACTAAAGTAAAGAACAAAATGTACATATTCTCCTGGACTCCGGTCTTTTTCTGTCAATTCAGTTTATGTTTTGGAGTTACAAAACATGGCATATTCAAATCAAGATAGATAGGTACATGGTATAAATGGTAACCAGCCCTACATACCAACTCAAAATCAATGCATGGGGAATGCATCTGGAGTGATGAACATAGTATGAAAATACAGTTGGGTTTGGGACAGCTTACTCCACATGTGCACTAGTTGGTAATCTCTGAAGGCCGGGATTGTCACCACTGTATGACAGACAACATTGGGATGGATTTCTAAGCATCATTCTCAGCTCTCCTCCATTCATCTGAGATGAAGTAATATCATAAAGTCATAGAGTCTTAGAATCATAGAACACTACAGCATGGAAATAGGTCCTTCACCCCATCTAGTCCATGCTGAACTACTAATCTGCCTGATTCCATCGACCCACACCTGGTCCTTACCCCTCCCATCCACGTACCTATTCAACTTTCTCTTAAATGTTGAAATCAAACTCATATCCACCACTTCAGCAGGCAGCTCATTCCACACCCTCATCAAAGTTCAAAGTAAAATTTATTATCTGAGTACATACATGTCACTGCATACAACCCTGAGATTAAAATAGTGCTTTTCCACGGCAGTGTTTCATGTAGATGTGCTCGATGGTTGGGAGGGCTTTACCTGTGATGTACTGGGCTGAATCCACTACCTTTTGTAGGATTTTCTGCTCAAAGGCATTGGTGTTCTCATACCAGGCCTAATGCAGCCAGTCAACACACTTTCCACCACACTTCTAGAGAAGTTTGCCAAGGTTTTTGATGAAATGCTGAATCTCCACGGAGTCCTGTGGAAGCAGAGGTGCTGCTGTGCTTTCTTTGCAATTATACTTATGTGATGGGTCTAGGACAGGTCCTCTGAGATAGTGATATCCAGGAACTTCAAGTTACTGACCCTCTCCACTTCTGATCCTGATAATTACTGGCTTATGGATCTCTGGTTTCCCTCCCCTGAAGTCTATGATCGGTTCCTTGGTCTTGCTGACATTGAGTGAGAGGTTGTTACTATTACACCACTCAGCCAAATTCTCAATCTCCCTTCTATATGTTGATTCATTACTACCTTTGGTACGGCCCACGACAGTGGTGTCATCAGCAAACATGTATATGGTGTTGGAGCTGTACTTAGCCACACAGTCATAGGCGTAAAGTGAATAGAGCAGACCAGAGAGAAGAGGATCCCCTTTACGTTCCCCTTAAGTATTCCATCTTTAACCCATAACCTATAGTTTTAGTCTCACCCAACCTCAGTGAAAAAGCCTACATGTATTTTGCCTATCTACACCCCTCGTAATTTTGTATACTTCTGTCAAATCTCCCATCATTACTCTACATCACTGTCACATTAGTAAAGGATATTTAAACCATGTTTACGCAATATCACAGGCACAAGAAATTCTGCAATGCTGGTAATTTGAGCAACATACACAAAATGCTGGAGGAACTCAGCATGCCAGCCAGTATGGGGGGGGGGGGGGGAGGAGGTGGGGAGAATAAGCCGTGAAGCACCTTCAATAACTCCAAAAGACTGAGGTTAGGTAAAATACCGAAAGGCTTTTATTCACTGTACAATATGACCTCCATGGTGAGTGTCTGCCCCCGGGCTGAGGGGGAGGGGCAAGGCGAAACACCTTTATACAGGAACTGTGGGAGGAGCCACAGGGACAGTCAGAAGGGGGGCATGTCCAGACAGTTAACCCAGTTACAACATATATATGGTTTACCACAAGCCGTCAATCTATTTTACCGTTTTGGGTCCAGTTCCTTCATCTCGGTCTGAAACATCCACTGTTTATTTCCTTTCACAGATGCTGCCTAACTTACTGAGTTCCTCCAGTGCTTAGTGTGTGTTAGCACATTACATTGGACAACAAAGATTTTGCTTCTTAGATATTTTTGGGTGTATCTCATGAGTTTTGGGCTGTCAACCATGAAAATCTTCATTAAATTTCCCCAACACACACCATTTTCTTTTGAATTTGCCTATATTTCTTATTTCAATTCATAATTCAAGTCAAGATTAAGGAAGGCATTTTTTTTGGTCCACAAATCAAGCAGGTTATCAAAAAACTACTAGTGGGACCAGAGAAAATTGCATGGAAGGCATTTAAAGATGATATTGAAAAAATCTTTGGCAATTATAGAGCAGCAAACTACGTGCAGCTGGTTGACAACATGCTTCCAAAACTAAGGTTAATGTGATGATACTGAGTTCTTGAGGGTGCTTGCAATCAGTTTCCTGGAGGTGCTCCCAAATTGGTTTCTATACAGAGTCCAGTGGCAGAGTAAAATATTTCGACACATTTCCAGCAATTACATTTATTTCAAGATGGTTTCAAGATGGCGCTGGTGTACATCGGTGGCTCTCTGTGAGCTGCAGAAAATTACCCCATATTTCCTCTTAAACATACTCCTTTTGAATTATTTTCACTGCAATCTGCAGGATGTAAATTTCCTCTTAACACCGGATTACAAAATTACGTCAATGATCTTCAGATTTCACGATCGATGACTGAGTGCGGAGCAGAAACATGAGATCCAGCGGAGCAGTTAAACGCGGCACTTTGAAGGGTCAATGCCATGGCCGAAAACGCAGCAGGAGAGGTGGAATTCAAACCAGGATGAAGTGTAAAGGGGGTGAGGCCTCCTCCACTCAGTATCTTGTTGGAGCATGTGCAGTCACTGAAAAATAAGATTGATGATCTCCAGGGAAGGCTGCTATGTCAGAGGCAGATGAGGCAGATCTCAGTTGTTTGTTGCATTGACACTTGCTTAACAGCGAATACGCCTGATGGAGTTATCCAACTGGAAGGATTTTTGGCTTTCAGAATGGATTGAAACGTGTAAGTGAAAAGATGGCCGCATTAGTCAATTCTCACTGGTGTACAGATGCTGAGGTTATATCAACTGCTTGTTGCTCTAAGTTAGACACCTAACGAATAAATGTAGACCATTCTATTTATCTCGGGATGTCTTAGCTGTGATCTAGATCTCAGTTTATATACCACCTGTGGCTGATTAAACGCAAGTACTCGTGAAACTGCATGATGTCATCAGAAAGCAAGAAACAGCCCGTCGCAATGCATTTGAAATTATACTCGACGACTTTGACCAGGCCTGTTTGAAGAAAACCCTGCCCGGTTATCATCAGCACGTAACCTGTTGCACCAGAGGTCCCAAAACACTAGACCACTGCTAAACTACAATAAGGAATGCCTACCGTTCCTTCCTGAGACCGCATTTTAGTAAGTTGGATCATTTGGCTGTACCCCTACTACCTGCATACACACAGATCCTAAAAAGCTGAGTGATGTAATAACACCGACCTTTCACCCAATGTCAATAAGACCAAGGAGCTGATTGTAGATGTTGTGTCTGCTGAGCTACATATCATACTCACGCAGAGGCGAGGTTAACTGGTACAATACATTCACTTTGCAGTGAGAGAAAGCAACAGATCAATGTGCATGGGTAAGTTATCAATCAATAAGTAGTGCTAAGGGAATTAATTCTGCTAAAAGAAATAGGTCCATATATTACAGTAGATTTCAGGAGAGAGAAACCAGAAGTCCACGAGCCAGTACTCATCAGAGGATTAGAGGAGGAGAGAGTCAGTAACTTTAAATTCCTGGGTGTCACTATCTCAGAGGATCTTTCCTGGAACCTTCATATAAATATATTTGCAATGAAAGCACAACAGCACCCCGCTTCCTCAGGAGTCTGCGGAGATTCACAAGTCATCAAAAACCTTGGCAAACTTCTATAGATGTGTGGTGGAAAGTGTGCTAACTGGCTGCAATATGGCCTGGTATGGGAACACCAATGCCTTAGAGTGGACGATCCTGTAAAAGTTAGTGGACTCAGTCCAGTACATCACAGGTAAAGCCCTCCCAACCATTGAGCACATCTACATGAAACTTTGCCAGAGAAAAGCAGCATTCATCATCAAAGATCCTCACCACCCATTCCATGCTCTTTCCACACTGCTGCCAGCAGGTAGAAGGTACTCGGGACTCACACTACCAAATTCAAGAATAGTTGCTACTCCTCAGCTATCAGGCTCTTGAACAAAAGCGGATAACTACTCACATTACATTTCTGGTGTTCCCACAACCAGTGGTCTCACTCTATGGGCTCTTTGTCTTGTTATTTCATGCTCTTTCATTTCATTTTATTTCATACTGATTATTTATTGCTATTTAGTTATAATTGCATTTGTACAGTTGGTTGTTCACTAATCCTGTTTACTGTTCTATAGATTTGCTAAGTATGCCCGCAGGAGAAAGAGTCTCAGAATTGTGTGTGCACTCAGATAATAAATTTTACTTTGAACTTTGAGCTTTGAATTTCAATAAAGAGCAATGAGTCTGAAAGGTATTTGTAAGTTTCAGGATATTTACAGTTTTCAGAAATGACTTATTTTAAATACATTAAAGCATTTTCAAGCATGTTCTAACCTATCCCTAAGGCAATGCTTTTCACCAAATATATCTGAGAAAAGTGAAAACTTGAATCATATGAACTTCCAGGAAATATAGCAATAACGATGAGGAAATTCCTGCGATCAATGTCTGTCCAAGGACACGAGAAACAGAAACAACACTTGACTTTTTGGTCTCGTTGTGCTTGTTCTGTCATTCAGTGTCTGATATTTCACTTCAGAGACATTTGTCACTTAATTCTCTTAATATCTAAGAAAATTTCAACCTCTGTGTTGAATATATTCAGTGGCTGAAGCTTCATAATTCACTTTAGGGAAGGGAATTTCAATATTTGCTTTGATGTTTTCTTTCATCTGTCTTCAGTGGGTTAACTCATATTTTTAAGAGGTGAGTCCAGATTCAGTACACCAGAGATGAGATGAGCAAAAGTCATCCTAATCTCTACCTTGTAAGCTTGAGACATTTCTCTGTGTCAATGACATTACTTCTTATTCTGCTCAACTTGAAAAAGTCTGTTTGCCCTCTAGTCATCTGACAAGCCCACCAAAACACTAACCAATTGAATGAACCTTTGCTGCCTTTCTTCTATTATACGAATATCATTCTTTAGAGAGCAAAATTAGATGTGATTCAGATGCAGTCCCAGTAGTGGTATTGGATCAAGACACTTCTATACTTGCACTCAAATCATGTGCAATAAAGAAAAGCATACTCTTTGCCTTCCTAATTGCTTACTGTATCTCCATGTTAACTTTTAGTGATTCATGTGCAAAGGTTCCTCAGCCTCTCAGTACACCAATACTTTTCAACCTCTAAACATTTAACCAATTGGAATTTAAATGAATGGAAGCCTTCTATTCATGAAGAACTTTTAGTTACGAGGAAACTTGAATGGACAGTATATTCAAGTGAGTGTGGCCAGCACCCCCAGGAAAACCTTGGAATACTCTTGTGCATTCAATACCACTTCTCTGTCATTAAGATCAAAGTCACATATAATACCATTGGCATAAGTTGTGAAACTTGTTTTCCAGCAACAGTACATTGCAATACATAATATTAAAGATCTATAAATTACAGTGAGAAGTATTTGTAAAAAAGTCAATTAAATTAAATAAGTCGTACAAAAAGAGAAGATAAATCATAGTGAAGAAGTGTTCATGGGTTCATTGTCTGGTCCTGAAACATTGAGTGTGTGTCTTCAGATACCAGTGAGAAAGAGTGATGGGGGTTCTTAATAATAGATGTTACCTTTTTGAGGCATCATTTTTGAAGGTGTCCTGAATGCTAGGGAGGCTAGTTCCCATGGTGGAGCTGGGTGAGTTTGCAACTTTATGCAGCTTTTTCTGATCCTGCGCAGTGGCCCCTCCATACCAGATGGTGATGCAATCAGCACATTAAGTCGTTCCTGCCCAAGCATAGAGTTGGATGACCTCCACAATGCAACAGCGAGTGCAAAGAATGAGATGCAGCAGAGATTAGCTGTTGCTGCTTTGCAAGATCCTGTGGGTTGGAATTTGCGAATGGCTTTGATATTGAAATCCACTTTCAGAGTAGACCAGAAACATATCTGGCTGACTGATGTTCCACAAGATCTCACTCGCCTCAGCAATTGCTACCTTTGAAAGCTTACACCTACAGAAATTCATTTGCAAATATTTACGAGAATGTAGACAATGCTATGTTTGTCTCTCAAGTTTATTGGTATTATGCGCATTTTATCCAATTTACCACTTGATAAGATGGGACGGGGGAGGAAAGTGGGATTGATTTGGTTATTTACATTCACCACATGTTATTACATAATGGTAAAATGGATGTTTCAAAGTGCAATCATTTCTTTGCTCAAACAACAAGTAGATCAATTTGTCTTTATGATTCTTCTGTTGAAAGAAGATAACAGGTTAATATTATTCAATAAGGTCTTTCAATTTTATGGTCATTTCATAATACACAAGAAACTTCAATGGAAGGGAAATCAAAGGTATTATTTAGGCTGTTCCAGAATACATACAGAAAAATTGGAAAGTTTGTACAAAGGTCAAGATCAGTTATTTTAATTAAAGTACCGAAATATCTTCTGACTAGTTTAAAAGAGGTACCTGTAGTGTTCTGGTGTTGTGTGCCTGATTATAAGAAATCTTTCTTGATTTTGTTAAAATATTTATGCATAAATTTTCATTCGTGTGAAGTATTTTGTTTCAGGTGTTTGGAAATTGTTCAGCACAAGTAAATATGTTTCAATTTATTTAAGTTAAGATATGAATGCTCAATCTTTGCTTGGCTTAATATTTGTGCAAATGACAGGTGGGGAAATATCCACTGTCTACAGAAAAAGGACCAGACGAGCACACATTTGATAAGATGCTGAAGTGCCAACAACGCTCCCAGACATTGTCAAACAGTGGTTTATCTAGCAATAATCTGAAAGGCAAGCAGAAATATACAGTATGTAGCCAGCTGAAAAAAATCCTGGACGGTTTCAATCCTGCACATTCTGAACTATTAATGACAATGTTAGCCTTGGCATCTCGCTGCTTAATAGATGTCAGTCAGATTGATAATAAGACTGCACGTCAGAACTTGCTGAGTCTATGCCTGAATATGAGAGCTGATAGCTGCCTCCTTTTAATCATTTGATAGCTGTAGTATGCATTTGATTGGCACATTATTTTTCTACAGATGTTCTTTTTATTATCTAGAGAGACTTGTTTGCCTCTTTTAAAGTCTTTGAGTTGTGTTGGAGGGGAATAAGGAGGTTATAGTTTGTAAATTTTGATAACACAAGATAAGAAACACATTTACAATTCAAAATAGTTCGAATATGCTATATGTTATCTTCAAAGATATGCTTGGCTTGTGTTCCATGCTGAGTTTCTTCTTCAATCATCTGAATATATCTGTCTCTAAACAAGAAATAGAACCTACAAAATGAACAATTCAGTAGTTTCTTGTGCGGAATATGAAAAGAATGAATCTGACTACACTGTGTATACATCATAAACAATGCATTAAACACAGTTTATTCTCAAGTGAATAATGTATTACAATTCAGTGTATACTATGTGTAGAATAAAATTCATGCATTTGTATATCTTATGTTAATCCCTGCGGTGTTTACTGAGCACTGCAACATCTGTGCTGCATTGTAACATTTATTCCAAAATTTTGTTAGTAGCAGTGTATTCTATCAACTGCAGAAGTAGGAATATTGATTATTTTTCCAGAGAAGAATGTGGTTAGAATTGCTTCCGTGTCAAATTTCTCTGAAATCTAAGTGAGTAAAATGAGCTTGCAAGAATGATGTGTTTCCTGCATTGGAGCCACATAAACTGTGTATTTCCAGGGAATATAGGTCATATTATTCTGTATCACACCAACCATGAGTGCTCTCAGCCCAAGTAAGTTTTAAAACTTCCTTTTCTGGAGCTAAGAGATGCAAAGGAGATTTTCCTCAGCAGTAGGGGGAAGCTGAATCTGTTGGCCTTCTTAAAGTTATTTACCTCCTAATCATTCTCTTCTCCATTCCTACCAAACCGCAAACCATCCCTTCACCAGATACATGAAGCTCAGTAAGTGCCCAAACATCCAGACCATACTTCCTACCCTCCAGCACCTAACTTCCTGGCTAAAAACTCAGCACAACAGCTATAATCCCCATTTCAGATGCCTCCAGCTGTCAGAGTAGGTTGCCGATACTCAGCCTGAGCTCCATTCTGACCATCCGCACCACCCCCATCCCCCGTCCTGCCACTGCCCACTGTCACCCGCCAGTTACTTGGACTTTCATTCCCATGAAACCGCCAAAACCCGAAGCAAGATCCCAGTCCTGATATCGTTTCTTCCTTCAGTCAAACAGAAACAATAGGATTGCCTCAGAAGCAGAAGGAAGAATTGTAGATGAATGTGCCAATTTGTCTGGCCTAAAATCTCCAGCATTTGCAGGATCTCCAGATACTGGCGATTTGGAGCAACATGCTCGAAGTGCTGGGGAAACTCAGCAGTTCAGTCAGCATCTTTGGACGAAAATAAACAATCAACATTTTGGGTTGAGATGCTTCAGGACTGGAGAGGAGATTTTGACTTCTGCTCTCTTTCTTTACAGCCCTGATGAAGGGTCTCAGCCTGAACTGTTTACTGTCTCTTCCTCTCCATGGGCCTGATGAGTTCATCGAGCATTTCTTGGAGTGTGGCACTGATGTATTTACCTTGCTGTTTCTGAGCTTCCAGCAAGGGCATCTCTATTAGCATATGTTCAGACCCAATCACAATGAGCAGCTGATGTCCTCGGTATTAACTTTCATTACCACACAAGCAGAAGCTTCTACTCACTATGTTTATATTTGAGACATAGAAGTCCAATGCATTGCCAAACTGGCTGCACATTCAAACAGATTCAATGGTCTGGCAATCTGTCCACCAGTCGATTACTAGGAATGCTAAGACACCATTTTGTAGAATGATTGTGCTTCAATGGAGCACTGATTTACTGTTCTGTTGGAACATTCATGGTCTCACCATTAGTATTCTTGTTGTTCTTCAAAAACCAAATCATCGCAGAATCGCATCAGTGATACCAAGATGCTGTTGAAAACTAGGCTTCAAGTTTGTAGAGACCAAAAGGTATTTGAATTAGTGCAAGAAGAGAATTAATTTACAAGAGGAAATTAATCGACTGAGGAAATCAGAAAAATAAAGCATAGAAATTACTTTCATTGTAACTGGATCACCCATATTGGATCTAAGAAGGGCAGTGCAGAATTCTTTCTGGAAAACATGAAGCAGTAGAGCTCCTAAGAGGAAAAAGGGCTTGTAAATGCGTAAACAATAAATATGTCAGTGACAGGCAAAGAAATGAATTGTGTGTGCTAATAGAATCACAGACATCCCCTTGGTTAGTTCAGACCTGCAGTATTCTGAGCAACTGTATGTGCCAACCCTCAGGAAATATAAAAAGTTGTTCATCAAATATTTATGTGTCCAGCAACCAGCAAACAAAAATCCAAGGAAGTTAAGTAATTTCATATCTTTTTTCAAAAATGTAAATTTGAATTAAGTGCACTGTGTTGGTTTATTTACAATTATACATGGTGACAGATAACAGCACAGCCCTTAAAACTACAAAGCATGTTTGCATGGAACAGGTCAATTTAGTTTCTTCCTTACCAGAGCCTTTACCACATATCGTTGGTTCTATTAAGAGATATGAAAGCTGCTTCTCAGAAAGACAGATTAAGAAACTGTACGACCTGCGCATTTCATACCCATTAAAATTATTAGGCAGATAATCACCTGGCTATGGTCGTGCAAGTTTCCATTATATGCTTCTTGGAGAAATGAAATAGAAAATCTTCCTTTTGATATCACAATTCAAGATATTTGCAGTAGGTAGTGCACAATATCATTTTATAGGTGATGCTAATTAAAGCTAAGATTGTCTTCTAACTGCAGGTCACAGGTTTAAGGTTGTGATCAACAGCTTCCAAGCTGATCCCATCTTTGGAGAGACTTCTTTCATTCTTGCTCTATTCTGCCTTATAATTATAAATGATAATTAATTTAAAATTTTACCCGATAGCTATGGCCCTTTCTAAATTTATCTTGTTCACTTACCACTGCTCTACTCAACCATTT
Source organism: Mobula hypostoma (assembly GCF_963921235.1). NCBI lineage: Eukaryota > Metazoa > Chordata > Chondrichthyes > Myliobatiformes > Myliobatidae > Mobula > Mobula hypostoma. Next base: position 46,399,719 of record NC_086101.1, on the reverse strand, counting down.
GTCAATGACTTGCCTAAAGAGACTATGAGTAGAAAAATTTACATTCAGACAGTTGCCAGAATCTGTGAACGATCCCCCTGCAAGGATGCAGATATCCTACCTAATTTTAAAGGGAATCTTGCACAATGTACCTTTAACGTATGTAGATATCATATGAACTTGAGATTCATCTCCATACAGGCAGCCACAAAACAAAGAAACCCAAAAGAACCCATAAAAAAAAGACAACCAGCAAATATCCAATGTGCAGAGAGAGAAAGGAAGAAAAAAAGAGTTGGAACTGAAACAATAGGCTGAATGGCCTCTTTTTGCACTGGAAATTTCCATGATTCTATCATATGTCACTCTACTATCCTTCCTTTTGGTTCAATAGACCATAATAGATTAGATTAGATCATGAGGACACTCAGTCCTCATTTATTGTCATTTAGAAATGCGTGCATACATTAAGAAATGATACAATGTTCCTCCAGAGTGATATCACAAAAAAGGGACAAACCAAAGACTAACACTGACAAGACCACATAATTATGACATATAGTTACAGTACTGCAAAGCGATACCATAATTTGATAAAGAACAGACCATGGGAACGGTAAAAAAAAGTCTCAAAGTTCCTATCGACTCTCGATAGTCCCAATAGCAGGTGGCAGAAGGGAGAAACTCTCTCTGCCATAAACCTCCAGGCACCGACAACTGTCGATACATTGGAAGCACCCGACCCCAGCCGACTCTGAGTCCGTCCGAAAACTTTGAGCCTCCGACCAGCCCTTCGATACTGAGCACCGAGCACCATCTCTGCCGAGCACTTTGACCCCATTCCAGCTGCCGAGCAACAAGCAAAGCTGAGGATTCAGGGCCTTCCCCTCTGGAGGTTCAGGATCATACAGTAGCAGTGGCAGCAAAACAGGCATTTCAGAAGTTTCTCCAGACGTTCCTCCGTTCTCTCACGTCTGTCTCCATCAAATCAGAATTGTGCACGGAACCCTACTTGACAGATTACAGATATCATTCAGGGGAGTGGCCGTGCAAGCTGCGTCGCGTCGCCGTCTTCTCCTCCTCCTCTAATAGATCCTAGAAGTTACCATTATTACTTCATGAAGGCCTAATAGTTTTTTTTAAAACACCTTCCTCTGTCTTAATGGTTGCATAAGGTACTTAAAACAAACACACTTTTCACCTCTGGCAGAAAGTATTATGCAAAGAATATATGCTAAATGTTTGGCTCTAATATCAAACAGTTATTCAAATAATTTTACACTTAAAAGATAAATTATGTGATGCATAAGAAAAAAGAATACAGTATTATCTGAAAGCATATTTTCCTAAAAGAAATACAAAATTAAGATCAACAGAATAAATTTTTTCTTGCACCTTCCTTTCTCGATGTCAGTTTAGATATAATCTGAATTGTGTGAGAAGAGGCAGTGACCAAACTACTGGCAGGAGCTGTCACTAGTCCTGAAATTGTTTTAGCTCTGTTTTGGTTTTAGAGCACCAAGATCCATACCATATGTCACAGTCTACAAAAATGGTTCTGCTTTTGAATGCCCAGTTCAAAGCTGCACTAACTGTAAACTCAACATTATATGTTATCAACTCTGTTCTCCAAACCTGTAGATGTCTGCTCTTCTTCTGTCTTAATTACCTGTCCACATCTAATGCAAACAAGTAACTAACTCTTAAAGACCATTTTGACAACTTTTGGTTCTAGAGTTGAGGAATTGGAACTATTGCTTTCATCAAAGAAACGAGCCTACATTATCCTCTCAACATAAAATAAAATTCCTTAATTAAAACTGAGAGTTCTAAATATCAGTTTAAATCAGCATTCTTAGTTCATTTATGAACATCTAGACTGGAGAGATGGAAAGCTGAAATTTCATAATGTTCTGTCACACCTGTTCCCATTCCAACCCTTTCACTCAAGGTGTGTAATCTGTTTTTTTTTGATTGATTAAAACTAATTACTGTCATCTTTCTGTTCATTCAATCCTTCCCCAGTTCTGCCATTCACAAGCACAGCTCTGCTTATTTCACACTGTTCCTCATTACAAAAGCACTTTGACCACTTAAACAATGTCCATAATGATAGTCATCACTTTGGTTACTATATTGGATGCATTGCTGAGTGCAGCAATACTAGCAGTACTATATTAGATGCATTGGATGCACAGTGAATGTGCTATGTAAATACACAATGTAGGCTGATATTAATCTGAAGACAAAAGTGATTTGAAATCCAATATTCCAGCCAGCATTTCCCTTAATTCTTTACATTTAATCATACAGTAACCATTAACTGGGTCTTGAATTATTTCTATTGAAAGCAAACATCATCTACTTACAACTTTGTCTCTTGTTAATTTTCTCTGCCTGACCCTATGAAGCCACAAGTGTTTGTTGTTTCAAACTTCATTAAGTCCACTGGGAACGGTGTGCCAAGAGCACTTTGCTGACTCTAAGTTTTCTTTTAAATAACCGAATTGCTTCACGATACGGATGAATTACAAAGCTTTCTCTGTTGAATACATTATAACTAGGAGAATGCAAGAAGAGGTCTAAAAAACTGTTATGAGTTTAATGTCACAAAGAGGGTTGGAATGGCAAAAAGCAACGTAGGATGTGTCAAGTGATAAAAGGAGGGGGAAGTAAGTGAGGAGTAGAGATTCCAGAGGAATGTGCTTGTGGCGCAATTTTCTTATCAATGAGAAATTACCTGCAAGGCATCTATACTTCATGATCGATTCTTCCAAGATATCTGCCATGATTGCATCCTTGAATCTGAGAAAAGACTGCATTCCCAAAGGCTGTTAAATTGTCTGCGGCCGTTAATGATTTAATATCCATTTTATTCATTTGCCGAACAGCAGAGTGGTGGAGAGACCAGGTGACTTGTGAACTTGAGATTTTTCTGTGAAGCATGTTTCAATTGATTGTATTACATGCTCTACAGCTAATATGTTGCCCTCTGCTTAAACCAAAAACATTTGTATTACCTCAATGTCTAACCGGTGGGTGATAACAAGCAGTGAATGGTGCATCCAGCAGGTGCACTGCAAAGTTTTGCTGAGTTTTTCAACAAACTCTCCTAGACCAGTTATATGTTCCATTTAGAATGAGAAAGGCAGCATTTATTTGGGAAATTCACAAATGACAAAGTCCCCTTAAGATCACACCCATTTTCTTCATTATCGCTGTGGGAGAAGCCTGGAAGTCCTTTCATAAAGGGAATGCAGGCAAACCTCTACTCAAGGACTACAGCACTTCATCAATTGATTCATCTATTCAATTGGAATTAGGAATTGACAACAAATTAATACATCTAATACAGGGCCATATACCGTAAGAACAATAGGGATACACAACTTGAGAAAGTGTACACAGCAGTGCAACATACAAGCGTTCGACCTAAGTTGTAGTCTAACAATTGCCAGTAACTGAATGCTCCAATTGTTCTTCATAGACAGACTTGAAGTAGATTATATCATGAAATGTCATAGCTTTCTTTTTCAGTAAATAGATCACTTGATATCCTACTCTCCAGAAGTCTGTAAATCATGCTTTGAATTAACATAGTGACTGAGCTTGTCATCTTTCCAGGATAGAGAAACATAATTACAGACCCCTCACACCCTGGCCATTCTCTTTTCTCCCTTGCACTGGGCAGAAGATACAAAAGCTTGAAAGTATGTGCCACCAGGCCCAAGGACAACTTCTATCCCACTGTTAGAAGACTCTTGAATAAATCCCTTATATGCCAAAGATGAATTTATGATCTCACAGTCTATCTCGTCATAGCCCTTGCATTTTATTTGTCCACCTGCACTACACTTTCTTTGTAACTACAGTATAACATTATATTCTCAGTAACACATACAAAATACTTGAGGAACTCAGCAGGTCAAGCAGCATCTATGGAAATGAATAGACATTCAACATTTCATGCCGGGACCCTTCATCAGGATAGACTCTATTTTCAGCTTTTTCTTTTTTGAGTTTTGTAATACCCTGATTCACACATATGGACTGATCTGTCTGATGGTATGAAAACAGAAATCTTTCACTGCTTCTCAGTAAATGCGACAATAATAATCCAATTAGCAGTTACCGATCTCAGTGAAGTAATTTTTCGTTATCTTAGACCTAAGTGGCCTGTCCTTTTTTCATATTACATGTACTCCAGTCCAATTGTCCTTAGTCAGTGGGCAAGGGTGGGGGTGGGGGACTTCACTGTATCTAGCCTGTTAAGATCTTAAATAATTTTGTATCTCCTCTCATTTTTCTAAACTCTCGAGAATTCAACCCCAGCCTATTCAATTTCTCTCTTGTGGTAAACCTACCCTACCAGGAACCTGTCTAGTGAATCTTGCTACATTTTTCTGATAAGTGCTTCTGTAAGCAAGATAAAACTGTCCACAGTACCCTATGAGCAATCTCACCAAGACTCCATACAACTGTAATAAGCTTTCTTTATTCCTGATTCAAATCTTATAATAAAAGCTAACATATCAACTGCTCTCTTAATTGAGTTAATTTATATGTATGGGTGGTAAGATATGCTTCGAGGTTGGTTCTTTTGGCAGGCCAGTCAGTCTAGTTGTCAGAGTGGCCATTGCATTAATGCAGAATTTAGGTTTTATATGACCACAAAATTATCGTGATCTACTCTGAGTTTATTTGAATTTATTGCAAAAAAAAGTCCAGCTTGCATCACTGACAAAATATCTCTGCACTCTGATTTAAACTTCGACATATTTTTCATTGCAAAGACTCAGCTATTTCAGGATAATCTAACTTTTTCATCTCTTTGCATGTTTCATTATGATTCATTCCTTTATTTTCAATTTTTAAAATGACCACGGTAAGTTTCTATCAGCAAATAGAGTTCAGGGCCATTAGCTTTAGAAATGCTTCAACATATTCATGTGGGAAATTGAAAGGGCAGCTTGGATGGTGGAAAGATCGCCTGATGCTGAATATCATTATGATGCTTGTGATCTGTTCTGACCATTGGCGCCACCACAGTGTATCATCATCTGATAATGACAGGTGGTTATGTGGAGTCAAAGTCAACAGACTGCAAGTGTCATTCTTTCAAAGGATTAAATCTACATTGTAAGATATGTGCCTGGGACAATATTTTCCCATACATCAAATACAAATTATTTTTTGATAAAGTTGTAATAACTTTACAATTGGAATATTCTCATGCATCAACAAAGTGGTGTGAACTTGTACTTGGCCTTGACACTAAAAAATGCTGCTCAGACGAGAAACAGAACAAAAGCAACCAGGATCATCTGTTGAATCAGTGCAATATGTGAATGGCTTACATATATGCTACAAATATGAAGGACCAAAATATTTGGCATTGCATTTGCATTGTACGTAGTGTACAAATAATTTCTCAAAGTTAACTCAATCCAGACCATTAGGTAGACTTTTCCTCCACACATTTTATAAGTAAACAGTTGGTTGATGCTCTTGGAAGTATAACCTCAGGGAAATCATACCATTTACCATATCAAATTATACTGACCCTGCTGTGTGGGAAGGGTGACACAAGTGATTCTATATGCAGGAGAAGTCCAGTCCTATCACTGAAACTGATTCGCCACTCTTTATCGACTCAAATATATAATGATGTTCAGATTTTTGTTGTACAGTAACAGTCTGATCATAATTGAATGAAGATTCAGAGCAGTTATTATAAATCTACAATAATTCATAATAGGTATTTAATAATGCATACATTCTTAATATGAACTCATTTATATTGAAGCCACTTTGAATTATAGAATGTTCAATTAATTCACATGTATTATAATAAAACAAACCTGCAGTTATACAAGGAATGATTAAATAAATTCATGATATAAATCACATTTAAGCCATTTGCTGATTTTCTTTTTTCCTTTGACTACATATGCAAATGGGTATGTATTTTCATGGTTTGTGAATGAAAGTGTTAACAGTTTTTTGTAGAAATGAAAGAAACCAGGATGTGTTTTAAGCTCTACCTGGTTTGTTGCACCTATTTGTAGTTTCTTGATAAATACAAGCCATTTGTTGCAGTTCATAAAATATAAATAAATATATGTCTATTTAAAAGCAAACACATACAATATTAATGCAGCAAATATTGGTATACGTAAGTTGCTGTGCTTTATTGTGAACTGACAATATTTAGTAGGATATTGACTTCCTGTGGAAAGCAGTAACAAGATGTCATACTGAAGCAAAATCAACCAGTGACTCTGTTGTAAAGTGGATGATCCTGTTCAATAGCATACACAGATAAATCTTCCTGTTGTTTAATGCTTGTTGACACTGCGGCCTTTCGGCGAACTAATCACCTCACTGATATGGTATCCAGCTGCCATGCATGACATTATGGATTTCAATAAGCTTCGTGTCTAAGGAGATGAATGTTGATGGTCTGAAGATTTTGTGAAGGATATGGCTGATCTTCATCAATACAGTGAATTATGAGTATCAGAAGTGGGTATGTTATTGTGGCCATTTCTTTCATCAGCAGATTGATGTGACAGATCTGAAACCATTATGGTTTGGTGATTCAGAAGAACTTAGTATTGGAGTAATTGTATGTAGAATGGAGGTATACACTCTGTTACATCAGAACCAATTTCAGGTTCAATGTTCTCTATGGAAGGCAGTATAGTTTAAAACATAAATGAGATAATCATTTAACTTCTACTGGCTGTAATGGTGCGCTATTCATTACACTGTACATTGCAGAAAACATCTACTCAACTCATTGTTCCAAAGCCATCTGTGAATGAACTATGAAACTATCCCCAAGCTCTTGACTCCTTTGACACAGTCCTGCTTCAATATCTGATATATATTCATTGTTAGAAATTAGAGATGAAGTTTGCAATATATATTTGATCACTTGCTCTTAATTGGCAATATGGTACTTACTGTTGAACTTCTTAATATTGTGAAGGACATTAGATATGTGGATACACTGCAGAACCTGTGATCATTCTCTGTGGAACAGAGGAGTCCGAAAAAAAAAATGTGAGGGTTAATTAATATCATGAGGATTCAGAGGATCTCAACAGATTAAAACAATCCCATTTGCAGAAAAGTCAAGACAGAGAATGGATGTGATTGACAGAAGTTCCAAAGTGGCAAGAGGGAAAATAAATATTGTACAATGTTTGGTTTGGATTTAGAATGGCAAAGAAGCTGTTGAAACAGACTTAACTGCAGCATTCAAATGGAAGATAGATAGGTACCTGAAGGAATTTGGGGAGATGGAGAAGGGGGTGAGACTTAACAGACTTAATGGCTTCTGGTTGTGATGGAACCATTCCCTGAATCTACCCCATGTTTCTTGGTTCCCAAGTGCTGCCCTAAGTCATAACTATGTGAAAAATCAGCTTTTACAAGTTGCACTTTGGAACATGTGCTATTTGTCCAATGACATCTGTTTCTTTCATCAGTTACTCCCTTTTCCACAAGCTGAGTTTTTTTACAATGCCAAACATCACTGATTCCCTCTGCTATCTGTAAGGAGTCTGCACATTTTACTCATGACCATGTGGTTTTCCTCCGGGTGATCTGGTTTCCTCCCACATTCCAAAGACATAGAGTTAGATTAAGTAAGTTGTGAGTATGCTATTTTGCACACTGGAAGCATAGCAACACTTGTGGTGCGCCCCCAACACATAGCCAATGATGACACAAATGACACACTTCACCGTATGTTTTGGTATGTGTACATGTGACAAATAAAGATAATCTTTTAATCATTAAGCCTGGTATATTGTTTAAATAGAATGAAATACTTTGACCGTAATGCATGATGTGCCAGTTGAGACGTGGCACAAACCAAATTGTTCTCCTGGGACTGACTAATCATTGCCCTAAAGTTTCACCCATTCATCTGCAGCCTCTCAAAGGACCCCTTAGTCTGATGCATCTCAAAGTGCCATAGACTAAATCGTTTTCAAATGCCTGTTCATTCACACAGTATCAGATTTAATAATCCTTTGCAGATCTACAGACCTCTGAAACACATCTCCTTCATATATCAACTGCCCACTGATTTATTAAGCCATCGGTGAAAGCAATGCGATAGAATTCAACAGAGTTACTGAAATTCAAGCCACAGAAGCAAGAGGAGGTACAATCATGTCTTTCAGTTTGGTGTTTGAAAATGAGCAGTATGAAGTGACTACTGTGCAGTGTTCACTTGCTTTATGATAAGGGGAAAGGCTAAACCTTGATTTAGATACCCAACTGTCATCAATCCACACAAGAGCTACATAACAGTCCACTAATTAAACACAAGGCAAATGTATCATCATTGTCGAGCACATTTGGTACAAGCCTCAGTAAACGCTCTCCTCGCACTGCAATAGAAATGTGATTGTTTTTAATTAATCAAAGAGGTGAAAGGTCAGTTTCTGTCTACATTTTTAATAGCAAGGTCAAATGGAATTTGTTTAAATCATGCTGCCTGCCTTGCATAAAAACAACAACCTCTCTCAATAGCGATATAATTACTTATGTTCATCCATCTTCTCTGTGTTAATTCAGCTGGCCGTAAATTCCAGCTATGCGGTGCAGTAGCTGGCTTGTTTCAGGACGACTACTCATATGCTGTGATTTGTATAGGAGATCTTTTGGTTAAATCTAGTTTGTCTGGGATCACACTTCAATTGCATTTCTGGTACAAGCTATGTTAAATATGCATCATCTCTCGAGGAACAGGTGGGGGGAGGCTGAGAGGCTTCCTAGACCAACTCAGATTCGAAACTCAGTTGAGGACTGTCCTATTTCTGGGGCAATAGTTCCCAGATGAGGATGAGAATCATTCCAGTCCAGACATGGCTAATTCCAATGTTTCAATAGCAAGATCAAAAAGCAAGGAGAGGTGATCCCGGAGTCAAGATGAGGATCAGTCTGCAGAGAAAAAAATCCCAATCTCTGGGGTGAGGGACTGAAAATATAAGGAATAACAGCGAAAGTAGACATTTAGTCCCTCTTGCCTTCTCCGTCGTTCAATAAGATTATGGCTAATCTTTTACCATAGCATCACTTGCCTTCACAAACTCCATATCCCACAATATCCTTTATGCCTAACAATCTGCCTGTCTCTACGTTGAATATACTCAGTGCCTGGGATTTCAAAGTTCTCCTGGGAAAAGAATTGCTAATTTTCCTTGACTGAATAAATTTTTCTTCATCTCAGACCTGAATAGCTTCGTTAAATTTGAGAATTAGCTCCTGGTTCCAGTCACCAATGTGATGGCATTGAGTTTGCTGATTGTGAAGTTCTAAACGCAAATGAAAACCTTGAGCCCTATCTGATATAAATAGCTATGGGTACCCTAATTAAAGGGGGGTTATACCTTAACTACCCAATCTTCAAATCTCACCGAATTTTGCTGCCAAGTCCCACTATTGAGCAATGGGTCCCCTTTTCCCTATGAAGGAGAAGTCACTTCCAGCCAACAAAGTAGTTAAATACAGTTCATTTATTTTCAGTGACACACGTTTAAATACAAACGATATTCTTAGAACTCATTTAAAAATCACAGAGCATTTCAGTCTTAAAATACTTCCCAATTACAAACCATTTCTAAAACATAAAGGATTTCCAACCACAGGTACAGTTCCTATAAACATACTCACGAGCTTCAGGTGGACCTGTTGTTCATCACAGAAATTGAAGGCAGAAGAATCTATTTCACCCCATGTTTCTTTTATGCTTCTTGATGTTCCTGGATCATTCCTAAAAAACCTAACCTTTTTCATTTATACCTTTTAATTTATACTGCCTTTTTGCCACTTAGCTGACTTCAGACATATGATATTTTTTCAGATACTTTTAACACATGTAGTGTAAAATCTTCTAGAGACAGAGACCCCACTTAGTCACTAGTAATGCTGTGAAGGTAACTCTTTGAGTATGTAAACCTTCCCACTTATTAATAGAACAATTATTGATATGGTAAATCAGAATACCTATCTGGTATGCACACTTCCTTGAACTAAGCAACTTAGGCAGCATTGTCTAGTTTGAAACAATAACTAACCCATTGTCTTACACTGCACCTTTGCATCAGCAAACCCAGATGCTTTGAGCCTGCAAGTTTGCAGCTCTACAGACAATGCTTGTTTGCAAAGCTGTCATTTTAACTTCAAACAGATTACTACTGGCCATTTACATTAAAAACTGAAGACTAGCTCCCATTTATGACAAGCTGCTAAACAAAGAATATTGGTTGGAAGTTTAACTTATTCAAAAACAAAACTTTGATCTTTAGAAATGTCAGCAGCTCATATTTAGAAGGTGAGTTTGCCAAAATAAAGCAAATGCCTTCCTTGGCCCAGGACAGTGAACATCCATCACACCCAGCCAGAGGAGAATGTTATTCCTCCATCCATTTTAATGCTCATCTCTCATTTTCCGAAATGCTAGAATATAAAGGCCCTTAGAATGCAAGACTGCAGATGATGGAAATCTGGTGCAATATACATAAAGTGCTGGAGGAACTCAGCAGGTCAGGCAGCATCTATGGTCAGAAATAAACAGTTCAAACGTTAACTGTTCATTTCCCTTTGCAGATGCTGCCCGGCTCCCTGAATTCCTTCAGCATTTTCTGTGTGTTGTGTATAGGCCCAGTCAGCTTAATCGCTCCAAACAAAACAAATTTGCCATCATAGAGAAGCACTTAGTGTAAGTGATAAACAAAACATACGAAAAAAAAACTATGCCAGAAATTTAAATTGAAATGATTAAATATTTAGCAGGCCGGCACACTCTACAGTGGAAGAAATAGATTTCGCTGCCGATGACGGGTTATCAGTCTAAAACGACATATTTCTTTCTTTCTCTGCAGCTCCTGTCATACTTGCTGAGCATCACTGATACATTCTGGAGACGCTAAAGGCTGTGGATGCTGGAAATCTGATGCAACACGCAAAGGAAATGAAGGATCTCAAAGGGTTAGGTAGCATCTATAAAAGGAAATGGTCAGCCTAAATTTTGCATCTGGATTCTATGAACCCGAAAGTTGACTGTCCATTTCAATATGTTTAAAAAAAATTTCACAATATACGATTAGAAATATATATTTAATTAAATTAAATAATTAGTGCAAAAAAAGAGCAAAGTAGTGAGGTTCAGGAGTTCAGAGTTCAGAGTTCAAGAGTTGGATCATTTTCCACTCAGAAGTTTGAAGATGGAGAGGAGGTAAAATTTTGAAAATCTGTCTTTAGGCTCCATTACCTTCTCCCTATGCAAGGAATGAGACGAGGTTAGATCATGAGTCATTGGAATCCTTAATGATGGACGCCGTCTCTTTGAGGCATCATCTTTGGAAGATGTCCTTGATGCTGGGGAGGCTGGTGCCCAGGATGGAGCTGGCTGAGTTTGCAAACGTCTGCCGCTTTTCCGATCCTGTGCGGTAGCCCGTCCATACCAGCTGGTGATGCAACCAGCTAGCATTCTCTCCATAGTACATCTGTAGAAATTTGCTGGAGTCTTTGGTGCCAGACCAAATCTCCTTAAACTCCTAATGAAATATAGCCTCTGTCATGCCTTCTTTGCAATTGTATCAATCTTTTGGGCCCAGGATAGATTTCCTGAGATATTAACATCCCAGAAATTGAAACTGCTCACCCACTCCACTACTGATCCCTTGATTGAAGATTGGTGTGTGTTCCCTTGACTTCCCCTTCTTGAATCTTAATGATGTTGAGTGCAAGGTTATTGTTGTTGCAACACCACTCAGCCAGTTGATCTACTTCAAACCTGTACACTTCCTCATCACCATTTGGGATTCTGCCAACTGTTTAGTCATCGGCAAATTGATTCGATGGAGAACCTGAAATTTGTCTGCAATGGCATTGTTGATCTTTTGGCTCCATGTCATTTTATCTCTCCTTCCCTCTCCCTCACCTACCTGTCTTGTTTGGACCTCTCCCTGATTTGATTCCATTTTGGTGCGGTAAGTTATGTTCCAAAGTCCTTCTTCATTGCTACAGACTGTCCATGTGCAAATTGAAAGAACAGTATCTTCTATTCCACTGCGAGCAACACAATCCAGAGCTATGATCACTGAATCTTCCAATTTCAGATATTTCACCCCCACTTCTCTGTGTTCTCCTCTCATGCACACTCACCCTTCACCTGGTTTTCTTCACCCTTTTATCACCTTTCCCATCTCTTTACTCTACCTGGTTCCATCTCTTCCCCATGTAGCTCTTCCTGTCACCTACAACTCTCCTACTCTGATATACTTGTAATCTTCCCTCTTCCTGATGCAGGATCTTGACCTGAATAGGTGGCTTCTCCTTTTGCTGAGTTCTTCCAGTGTTCTTTTTTTTTCCCTTAGTATGGCAAAAGTGGTTTGCTTTTTGGACTTATACTCCTTGAAGTGTAAAGGTTTTACTGAGAATTGAAGGACTTTGAAGAGAATTTGATAAGTAACTTCCTCTGCAGTGGTATCGAGAACCAAGGTGCAAGGACTTGGGCAACACCATGTCCTATTTACCAGATGAGGAGAAATTTCAAATGCTAATAGATTCTGAGTATTAGAATTCTCTACCCACAGACCTGCTGAGGTTCATTCATTAAAGGTGCTGGTGAATGCAGCAGGCCAGGGAGCATCTCTAGGAAGAGGTACAGTTGACGTTTTGGGCCGAGACCCTTCATCAGGATTAACCGAAAGAAGAGCTAGTAAGAGATCTCTTACTAGCTCTTCTTTCAGTTAGTCCTGACGAAGAGTCTCAGCCCGAAACGTCGACTGTACCTCTTCCTAGAGATGCTGCCTGGCCTGCTGCATTCACCAGCAACTTTTATGTGTGTTGCTTGAAATTCCAGCATCTGCAGATTTCCTCATGTTTGAGGTCCATTCATTGCTTCTATTCATGACTGAGTGATGATAGAGGAATCAAAGGTAATGGAAGACATGGAGACATGGAGGATATTGGAGTTGATTGGATCATTGGTGATCCTATTCAAAGGCAGAGCAGACTTAAGAGCTCTTTGTCTCATTCTGTATGTTCCCATGTTCTTACTTCAAAAGCCACCAACTCGATGCTCACCTCATATTCTAAAGTTCTTGTCCTCTTGATAACATCCCTCTTCTATCAGAGCTCCAGAGCTTTAATGTCTGGATTCACCAAGTCAGCAGTGTGAGTGCTCTATTCATTGAACTCACAACTATAAGTAGCCTCGATTTGGGGTACAAATGCTGTGTGTTATCTGAATACAGGACATGTGAGCACTCTGCATGGCCCTATCTGTGAAAGTTGTCTGTTCTCCAAAGCTGTGCAAGTATTGTGGCTTGTCTAAACTCTGCAACCTGTGTGACAATGGTCAATCAAAAATTAATTGCAGAATATGTTAATTAGTCTGCCACAGTTAGCATCAAATTATAGTGCAAGTATCATGTGACATCCAAAATAACCAAGCTGATGCCTGCTCCCCTGCCTTCCTACGCAAAATTGTGCAACCAACCTTGTTGGGTAAGGCCAAATACTGATTGAGTTAAGCGATTGTATGACTGCTCATGCATTTTGGTGCCATTATAGAAGGTTTGTTGTATTGATATTCTGCTTGGGCTGCTGCCATTGCGTCCTTCATAAACAATCTCAACTAAGCCTCAGTTAAACTGAATTAACAATGGAACATTTTTAATTGGGATCAGATATGAATGGATATTGAACGACAAGAACTGAAGCTTAAGTTCATCAATCATACGATCCATCAATATGTGCTAACAATGAGTACAAGACACATTATTGCCATTCAATCACTCAGTAAGTGCCTTTGCAAAGTGTTTTGGTGATATGTTAAGCACTGTCTTTGGCCTAGCAATGATGTTAAGCATTCTTGGCACAACCTCGAACCATTTTTTCACTGGAGTGAAGCTAATCTAGGAAGCTAAATGGGACACTCATCAACCTACATCGCCCCCGTTCCACCACTGAGGCCAGCCAACTTCGATCACTGAGGTGCATTATGCAGACAATGCTGGATGAGATCCAAGTCTCTGTTGACTTGTTCACTGAAACATACAAGAGAATGGGCTTACAGTTAATATCTACAGGGTGATGTTATAGCATCATAGAGAGATACAGAACAGAACAGGACCTTTGACAAATCAAGTCCATGATATCCATAAACCTTCTATTTACTCTAATCCAATATTAATCACCTTTTTTATTCTCCCTACTTTTTCCTCAATTTCCCCTGGATCCTAACATTCTCCTACATAGTAGGAGTAATTTATAGTGGCAAATTAACAACCAACCTGCAGAGGAAAGGTTTCCACCGAGGAAACTCATGCCATCACAGGGAGGATGTGCAAACTCCACACAGACAGCACCAGAGGTCAGGGTTTGGAACAGGCTTCCTGGAGCTGAAAGGCAGCAGCTCTACTTGATACTCCAATGGTCTGCTAATCAACCTGATGCTGATGTTTAATGCTACCCATTGAGTTCTCATATATCAGGAATGGCCAATCATTAAAGGAAAATATTGATGATGGAATTCAAGATCGCCTTCATTGCACTAGCGCGGGCCTTTGGGTGTCTCAGGAAAAAGATATCTACTGTACTTATAAAGACATCGTACCTAACACAAGGTTTATTATGGGTCAGGGTGTAATAATTTCTGTTGTCCTATATGATACAGAGACATAGATTACCTGCTTGAGGTGTCTCAGAACATTGGAGAGATATCAACATTATCTCCATAAAATCAGTCATAGAGTTATACAGCACAAAAATAAGTTCTTCAGCTCCCCACATCCATGCTAACCTTTCAGTTCACTTCCACTGATTCCATTTGTCCATATTAGGTTCCAGTCCTTCCATTCTTTCTCTGTTTAGATGTCTCTTAGATGTAGAAGTTATAACTGCTTCCATCACTTCCTCTGACAGTAAATTCCAGATATCAACTACTCTCTGTGTAAAAAAAATGCTTTTCTTCAGATCCCTTTTAGAACTCCTTCCTCTCACCTCACACCTAAGCCCTCTTGCTTTAGATACTCCTTATAAAGGAAAAAAGATACTGACTCTTCATTGCATTCATGCCTCTTAGGATATACCTCTGCCATATGGCACTTCAGCTTCCTTCATTCTAGTGAAAACAAGCACATCTGTCCATCTCTTCCCATAACTTAAGTCCTCCTATCCAGACAACGCTCTAGTGAATCTTCTTTGCTGTCTCTCCAGCGTAATCTTATCCTTCCGACAGTTTAGCAACCAGAACTGCTCACAGAACTCCAAGTGCAGACTTATCAGCATTTTATTATGTAACAGAACATCCCAGACCTAAATTCTATGCCCCAATCTATAAAGGCAAGTAAGCCATATACAGCATTTTCTCCACCATCCAATCTTTACGAGAACTATGATCTTAAACTTAAGGTTCCTCTGTTTATCAACATTCCTTCGCACCCTATCATTTACTGTGTACATCCTATTCTATTTGCTTCCTAAAATGTACTACTTCAGACTTAACAGGATTAAATTCCAAAGGACCATTCTACTTTCCATCTGATCTATATCTTGCTGTAGCCTGTAACCTACATTGCTATTACTATTAGCACAAAATGGAAATGTACTATGGACATGTGATCGATGTTTAGAGATCTCTTGTGGGATGTAAGGGATCAATTTGTCCCAGTGAGGAAGATAAAGAATGGTAGGGTGAAGGAACCCATGGGTGACAAGTGAGGTGGAAAATCTAGTCAGGTGGAAGAAGGCAGCATACATGAGGTTTAGGAAGCAAGGATCAGATGGGTCTATTGAGGAATATAGGGAAGCAAAAAAAGAGCTTAAGAAGGGGCTGAGAAGAGCAAGAAGGGGGCATGAGAAGGCCTTGGCGAGTAGCGTAAAGGAAAACCCCAAGGCATTCTTCAATTATGTGATGAAAAAAAGGATGACAGGAGTGAAGGTAGGACTGATTAGAGATAAAGGTGGGAAGATATACCTGGAGGCTGTGGAAGTGAGTGAGGTCTTCAATGAATACTTCTCTTCGGTATTCACCAATGAGAGGGAACTTGATGATGGTGAGGACAATATGAGTGAGGTTGATGTTCTGGAGCATGCTGATATTAAAGGAGAGGAGGTGTTGGAGTTGTTAAAATACATTAGGACAGATAAGTCCCTGGGGCCTGATGGAATATTCCCCAGGCTTCTCCACGAGGCGAGAGAAGAGATTGCTGAGCCTCTGGCTAGGATCTTTATGTCCTCGCTGTCCACGGGAATGGTACCGGAGGACTGGAGGGAGGCGAATGTTGTTCCCTTGTTCAAAAAAGGTAGAAGGGATAGTCCAGGTAATTATAGACCAGTGAGCCTTACGTCTGTGGTGGGAAAGCTGTTGGAAAAGATTCTTAGAGATAGGATCTATAGGCATTTAGAGAATCATGGTCTGATCAGGGACAGTCAGCATGGTTTTGTGAAGGGCAGATCATGTCTAACAAGCCTGATAGAGTTCTTTGAGGAGGTGACCAGGCATATAGATGAGGGTAGTGCAGTGGATGTGATCTATATGGATTTTAGTAAGGCATTTGACAAGGTTCCACACGGTGGGCTTATTCAGAAAGTTAGAAGGCATGGGATCCAGGGAAGTTTGGCCAGGTGGATTCAGAATTGGCTTGCCTGCGGAAGGCAGAGGGTGGTGGTGGAGGGAGTTCATTCAGATTGGAGGATTGTGACTAGTGGTGTCCCACAAGGATCTGTTCTGGGACCTCTACTTTTCGTGATTTTTATTAACGACCTGGATGTGGGGGTAGAAGGATGGGTTGGCAAGTTTGCAGACGACACAAAGGTTGGTGGTGTTGTAGATAGTGTAGAAGATTGTCAAAGATTGCAGAGAGACATTGATAGGATGCAGAAGTGGGCTGAGAAGTGGCAGATGGAGTTCAACCCGGAGAAGTGTGAGGTGGTACACTTTGGAAGGACAAACTCCAAGGCAGAGTACAAAGTAAATGGCAGGATACTTGGTAGTGTGGAGGAGCAGAGGGATCTGGGGGTACATGTCCACACATCCCTGAAAGTTGCCTCACAGATGGATAGGGTAGTTAAGAAAGCTTATGTGGTGTTAGCTTTCATAAGTCGAGGGATAGAGTTTAAGAGTCGCGATGTAATGATGAAGCTCTATAAAACTCTGGTTAGTCCACACTTGGAGTATTGTGTCCAGTTCTGGTCACCTCACTATTGGAAGGATGTGGAAGCATTGCAAAGGGTACAGAGGAGTTTTACCAGGATGCTGCCTGGTTTAGAAAGTATGCATTATGATCCGAGATTAAGGGAGCTGGGACTTTACTCTTTGGAGAGAAGGAGGATGAGAGGAGACATGATAGAGGTGTACAAGATAATAAGAGGAATAGATAGAGTGGATAGCCAGCGCCTCTTCCCCAGGGCACTACTGCTCAATACCAGAGGACATGGCTTTAAGGTAAGGGGTGGGAAGTTCAAGCGGGATATTAGAGGAAGGTTTTTTACTCAGAGAGTGGTTGGTGCGTGGAATGCACTGCCTGAGTCAGTGGTGGAGGCAGATACACTAGTGAAGTTTAAGAGACTACTAGACAGGTATATGGAGGAATCTAAGGTGGGGGCTTATATGGGAGGCAGAGTTTGAGGGTCGGCACAACATTGTGGGCCGAAGGGCCTGTACTGTGCTGTACTATTCTATGTTCTAAAAGCTTTCATGTCATCTGAAAATGTACCCAGTCCTCCACATCCTCTGGTGGAATAAGCACATTACCATTTGTGTCACACACACAAAATGCTGGAGAAACTCAGCAGGTCAGGCAGCATCTACGGAAAAGAGTATACAGTTGACGCTTCAAGCTGAGACCCTTCCTCAGGACTCAGCACCTGCAGACTATCTCGTGTTTATGATTTACCATTGGTGTCCTCCTGAAATCATCATCCCCAACATTCAAGACATAAGTAATGTAAATGTTTCAGCAGGGCAGAATATGATATTGGTCAGATCAATACCAGACTCCTCAGTTTTCCAAATTCCAGCCCAGTGAGAGGTACCTTGGTGCGTAGAGAAAATGATTTAAATTCTTATTAACCCTTGAAAATCCATCAATCCTTGGGAATTCTTGTTTGATGACTGCTCAAAGTGGAAAAGGAAGTTTCACGGTACAATGCTGTTAACAAAGAGTGCTTCATCAGATGGAGATCAATTCCTCAAAATGATGGCTCACCACTATCTTACCAGGAGCAATTAAGGGATGGGTCATTAAATACTGGCCTCTTTAGCAAGCCCAGCATCCTGATAAATGAACAAATTAAAAAAGAACTCCATCACCTTCCTTTGATTCTTTGTTCAAGATCTTGGTGGCATGATTGATACCTGTGCCATTAGCTTACATGCCAGGCTATCCTATTTAAACATTGTCCTCCTGGTTTATGGCAAAATAAAGTTTTCCTTTGGTCAATCTTCCAATATCATCTCTTTTCTTTCAATGTTCTTGACGCTTGTGAACCTGGTGAAATGCTTTAGGGTGATATTGCCTAAAGTAGCTTTATTAATACAAGTTGGATGAGGACCAGGAGTACTCTACGTTACTGCAGTCAGCACTAGTAATGAAACTGGCAGTGCATATTTAATAGGCACGTTCTTTACACAAAGCTTTTGGTCAACAACAATTTTATCCCACACTTGTGGTAAATAGTTACACTTCAAAGAGCTTGGGGGTTGCCTATACATTAAATGTAGGCAAACTTAGATGGGCAGCTTGGTTGGTGTGGGTGATTTGTGTCAAAAGGGCTTGCTTCCATGCACTGTGACTCGATTTGGCATGAAATAAGAGTAAACCATCATTCTCTGCTCTGTGCATTATGTTCCAAGGTACTAATAAATGTGCATTGAACACAGCTCCTGAAATTTTGTTAGATTGACTGCAAAAGAATTGAATTTCCAGGATGCAATTCAATACATGCATTTTACAACATTGTGCATTTCCTATGTATATACAATGGAGGACGTATTTTTACTCTGTGTAATTGTGTATCTTGCTGACCTAGTTTATATGCAACTAATATCTAAATGTTTTTTGTCTCATTTACACATAAAAGCTGAAAATGTGTCATCTTCTGCTTCACTGATTGTCACTCCGTCCTTGCCTTGGCTTTATTGTCCATTATTATCAATTCTTGATGTCATTAAGCCTCTTTTTACAGTTCAGTACATCTCTTTTGGTTTCTGAAACATCTTATTTTACAGGTGCTGATAGACTCAGCTATTTAAGGGCCCGGTAGCAGTTAGGTAAATGGCTTTTCGAGCTGGTGATGTCTGCTCTCTTCTATGATGAATTCTTGCAGTAAAGTATAAAGCTTGTATTCTCTAAAACATGAGTTAGAATTTAGTGCAATTGAGTGAGTCATTTTGGTTCAGTCACATCACAACTGAATAAGTTACACTCGTTAACAAAGGTCAGGCAGGTCGGTTCCAGTTGTTAAACTGTTTAATCTGTATTATTACAACTTGCGTTCCATTGGGTGGGTTTAACTTTCAGTTAACATGCAGCAAAGCGGCAAATAGCATTTTAACAGATGAACAGTAACTGCGAGTAATTACCATGCTTTTATTGCCCAAATAGTCTTAACAGCCATAGGTTGTTTGATCCAGTGATTTTATTTTTCCTTCCAAATAAAATGTGCTGAGGATTAGATGCACTTTAAGGAGAACAGTAACCTAAATTCTTAATCCAAAGAATTCAATGTTGCACAATAGAGCTAATGGTAGAATAATCACTGATAATTTAGTGTATATAAATGTAACAACATATGTGTATGATGTATTGCCTAACATAATGGGCAAGAGAGGAATTAAACCTGTTTGTGCTTTTGCAGCATGTCATGTCTCCAGCAATTCATTATATTCCTGCCACTACATGCTGATAGATTATGGATTCACACATACAATATAAATTGCGATGAGGACATGAAGATCGACCTTGTCTTAAATGAAGTATTTGCATCATGCAAGATTTTATCCATGAGTGGATAGTGTGTAGTGTAGTTATTGACAATGTCTGAGATATTGACAGTATTGTGAGGGTTGAGGTACTAATCTTGAGTACTGGCAAGTGTGGGCAATTTGGAGTATACTTGTGAAAAACTCTGTATGAGAAGGGGAACCAACTTGGTTGAGAGCTTTCGGGCAAATCTCTTGGTTGAAGACTGGCACGATTTTTGTGGAATCAAGCCTAGCTAGATATAATGTTCTTTCTTAGAAGTTTGCATAGAGTCAGCACGTCATCTAAAAACTTTGACAGATTTCTATGCATGTACAGTAGAGAGTATCCTGACTAGTTGCATCATGGCCTGGCATGGATACACTAATGCCCAGGAGTAGAAAAGTCTACAAAGTGGTGGATACAGCCCTATCCATGTCAAACAAAGCCCTCCCCATCATTGAA
Organism: Mobula hypostoma; assembly: GCF_963921235.1. Lineage (NCBI taxonomy): Eukaryota > Metazoa > Chordata > Chondrichthyes > Myliobatiformes > Myliobatidae > Mobula > Mobula hypostoma. The sequence continues at coordinate 46,379,278 of NC_086101.1, read as the reverse complement.
CACATTTATAAGGAGCACTGCCACAAGGAAGCAGCATCCATCATCACCGACCTCTATCATCCAGGCCATACTCTCTTCAATCTACTGTCATGGCCAGGAAGTACAGGAGCCTAAGATCCAATATTACCCCAGGTTCAGGAATAGTTATTACCCTTCAACCATCAGGCTCTTGAACCAACATGGATAACTTCATTCAGCTGAATGATGAACAGATTCAATTTCAAGATCACGACAACTGATGTTCCCAGTATTATTTGTAATTTGTAAATAAATAACGGATGGGATACAAGGGGGAGGTGGGGCATTAGCGGAAGTGTGAGAAGTCAATGTTCATGCCTTCAGGTTGGAGGCTACCCAGGCGGAAGGTGTTGTTCCTCCAACCTGAGTGTGGCTTCATCTTTACAGTAGAGGAGGCCGTGGATAGACATAACAGAATGGGAATAGGACGTGGAATTAAAATGTGTGGGCACTGGGAGATCCTGCTTTCTTTGGCCGACAGACCGTAACATTGACTTCTCAAACTTCCGCTAATGCCCCACCTCCCCCTCGTACCCCATCCGTTATTTATCTATATACACACATTCTTTTTCTCTCTTTCCTTTTCCTGCCTCTGTCCCTCTCACTATACCCCTTGCCCGTCCTCTGGGCTTTTTTCCCCCTCCCACTTTACTTACTCCCTAGGCCTCCTGTCCCATGATCCTCTCATATCCCTTTTGCCAATCACCTGTCCAGCTCTTGGCTCCATCCCTCCCCCTCCTGTCTTCTCCTGTCATTTTGGATCTCCCACTTTCAAATCTCTTACTAGCTCTTCTTTCAGTTAGTCCTGACGAAGGGTCTCGGCCCGAAACGTCGACTGTAGCTCTTCCTGGAGATGCTGCCTGGCCTGCTGTTTTCACCAGCATCTTTTATGTGTGTTGCTTGAAATTCCAGCATCTGCAGATTTCCTCGTGTTTGCGAGTTTAATGAGTCAACTGGCCATTCAACTAACTGAAATTGGAATTGGAATGGAAGGACGCTGAATGCAGGGGATGTTGGGGAGGTGGCCTGACATGTGCCAGAGGAAAAAGAAGCTGAACACATTATAAATTGTTAAATAATAAATGGGTTAATTATTGTCACATGTACTAAGGTACAGTGAAAAGCTTGTCATGCATACCAACCATGTAGGTCAATTCATTACACAGTGCATGAGTCTTCACATAAAGTCTAACAGCTGCAGAGAAAGTGCAGTACAAGTAGGCAATAAAGTGCAAGATCATAACAAGGTAGAAACCAGCCCTTTGTGTCTGATATCGTCAGTTTTGCTATGTGGAGCAGGGACTAGTTAAATTGAAACAAAATAGAGTTCCAGAATCATAGAATACTACTGCAGAGAAACAGGCCCTATGACCCATCTAGTGCATGACAAACTATTAATCTGCCTATTCCTATTGACTTGCACCCACCCAGATTATAGCCCTTCATAACCCTCCCATCCATGTACCTTTCTAGATTTCTATTAAAAGTTGAAATTGAATCTGCATCGACCACTTCTGCTGCCAGTGCATTCCACAATCTCACCACCCTCTGAGTGAAGAATTTCCCCCTTATTTTCCCCTTAAACATTTTACCTTTCACCCTTAACCCAAGACCTCTAATTCTGGTCTCACCGAACCTAAGTGAAAAAAGCTTGCTTACATTTACCCCGGCCCCGATCATCTTATTTTCCCTATGTATGGCCAGTCCCTATACAGCTCCATCTCACATCAGGAGGGTCTCAAAGTTCACTGTTTCTTTTCTGGGCACCAGACCCAACCAGTTCCCCTCCGCCATTACTCCCCTCCCGCTTCCTTCAAAAAAAAGGAAGCCATGGACACTGGTATAGGTCCCAGCTGTGCCTGCCTTTTCATTGGCTACATGGAACAGTCAATGTTCCAAGCCTACAGTGGTATCTCTCCCCAACTTTTCCTACACTACATTGATAACTGCATTGGTGCTGCTTCCTGTACCCATACTGAGCTCATTGACTTCATCAACTTTGCCTCCAACTTTTATCCTGCCCTTAAACTTACCTGGTCCATTTCTGACACCTCTCTCCTCTTTACTAATCTCTCTGCCTCCCAATGAACTCTGACAGTTTATCTACTGATATCTTTTATAAACCCACTAATTCTCACAGTTACCTCGACTATGCTTCTTCCCACCCTGTTACTTGTAAAAATGCCATCCCCTTCACTCAATTCCTCCATCTCTGCCACATCTGCTCTCAAGAGGAGGTTTTTCATTCCAGAACTCAGGAGATGTCCTCCTCCGTAAAAGAAAGAGGCTTCCCTTCCTCCACTATCAAAACCTCCCTCACCCATGTATCTTCCATTTCGTGCACTTCAGCACTCACCCCATCCACCCGCCACTCTATGAGGGGTAGGATTTTTTTTGTCCTCACCTACTATCTCACCAGCCTCCGCATCCAGCACATAATTCTCTGTAACTTCTCCCATCACTAATGCGATCCCAACATAAAATTCCCTCCACGCCACTTTCCACTTTCCATAGGAATCGATCCCTACACGACTTCTTTCTCCGATTATCCCTCCCCACTGATCTCCTTCCTGTCACTTATCCTTGCAAGCAGAACAGGTGCTACACTTGCCCCTACACCTCCTCCCTCACTACCATTCAGCTGCCCTAAACAGTCCTTCCAGGTGAGGCAACACTTCACCTTTAAGTCTTTTGGGATCATCTACCTAATCCAGTGCTCCCAATGTGGCCACCTGACTATCGGCGAGATCTGACATAGACTTTTCATCTTTTTTCTCCAGTCCTGATGAAGGGTCTTGGACCAAAATGTCGTCGGTTTACTTTTTTCCTTAGATGCTGCCTGGCTTGCTAAGTTCCTCCGGCATTTTGTGTCTTTTAAATCTACACTATCTATACCCTTCTTAATTTTATATACCTCTATCAAATCTCTTTTCATTCTCCTATCCTGTAGGAATAAAATTCTAACCTTTTCAACCTTTCCCTATAACTCAGGTCCTCAAGTCCCAGCAACATCCTTGTAAATTTTCTCTGCACTCTTTCAATCTTATTGATATCTTTCTGTAGGCAAGTGGCCAAAACTGCATACAATAATCTCAATCAGGCCTCACTAATGTCTTATACAACTTCAACATAACATTCTAACCTCTGTAATCAGTACACGCACAAAATGCTGGATGAACTAGCAGGCCAAGACCCTTCAGCAGGACAGGAGAAAAAAAAGATGTAAAAGGTGGGGACAGAGGTGGAAGAAACACGAGGTGATGGGTGAAATTGGGAGTGGGGGAGAGGTGAAGTAAAGAGCTGGGAAGTTGATTGGTGAAAGAGATACAGGGCTGGAGAAGGGGGAATCTAATAGAAGAGGGCAAAAGGCCATGGAAGAAAGAAAAAGGGGGAGGAGCACCAGAGGGAGACAATGGGCAAGAAAGGAGATAAGGTGAGAGACAGTAAAGGGGATGGGGAATAGGAGAAATTGATGTTCATGCCTTCAGGTTGGAGGCCATCCAGACGGAATGTAAGTTGTTGCTCCTCCAACCTGAGTGTGGCCTCATGATGACAGTAGAAGAGGTCATGGATGGACATGTCGGAATGGGAATGAGAAGTGGAATTAAAATGGGTGGTCATTTTTTTCTGGCGAATGGAGCATAGGTAATCGGTGAAGAGGTCTCCCAACCCACATCGCGTCTCACAGATATACAAGAGACCATACTGTATTAGACCTAACACTCACAAAGCCATGTTATCTATCTCTAATCAGTCCCTGTCTATCCAAATACTTATATATCCCGTGCCTTACAGTAATTTAACCACTACTATCATCGGGCTCATTGGCCTCCAATTTCCTAGCTTATTCTAAGAGCCTTCCTTAAACAACGGAACAACATTAGCATCTCACCCCTGGCTAAAGACGTTTTAAATATATCTGGCCACATTGTCACAATTCCACATGCCAGTCCATACCCTAAGCTTTTCCTACAAAACATCAGCCTTTCTTACAATACTCATTGATTGAAATATACCCAGCTGAGAACATTAGCCCCACAATGCTCAACATTTCAATTCCTAACTTTGTATGTAGGCTTAACAACATCTTTCCCCACAACTGCTCCACTATCTGCTGTGTCCCTCTGGTTCCCATTCGTCTGCAACTTTAGTTTAAATCCCCCCATACAGCAGTAGCAGACCTTCCTACAAGGATACTAGTTCAAGTAGTTCAGCTACAAACCATCCTGTCTGTACAGGTCCCATCATCCCTGAAAGAGAGCCCAGGATCAAAAAATTTGAAGCTGGTGACTATTTACAATTACCTCAATTTTTAGTTTGTTGTGATAGATCTTTGCTTGTTTCATGATCAGCATACCATTAAGCGGCATATGTTCACTCCTGCGCTGATGAATTCACTCTTTCAATACTCAGTCAAGATCTTTGTTTCTTGCTTTATGCAGTGCTTTCTTATTTTTCATTAACTTCTGCTCATTACATGTGTGAGGTCACCTCTCAGTACTGTCTATGCTGCGCAAAGACCTGGGCATTGTCTGGGAAGCTTCCAGCACCTTGTGGAATTTTCCATTTGTGACTTCATATCAGCACTCAAAAAACATTTCAGTTGTTTTTGGAATTTCGATTTTCGGATGGGGGTACTCACCCTGTACCTTGAGATTCATTTTCTTGCAGACATTTACAGAAAAATAAAGAAGTACAATAGAATTTATGAAACACTGTAAATGAGATGAGGCTTCCGTCAGTCAGAGACATCTTAGCTGTCTAGATATGCAAGCTAGAGCACTTTGATATGGAAAGCAAGCTATTGTCCAAACTGCAATCCACCCCTCTCCACACATCTAATGAACCCAAAGGAACAGCAGAGCCTGATAAAGTTTGGCACCAGCAGCGTTGCAGATGTTGCCAGTTAGTGTTGAACGTAGGACTGCCTTAGGGACTCCAGCTCCAGATTTTTCCCTTGGGGTTTACTCCCAAAGCCTTCCCCATGAGTGGGTATAGCCTCGAGGCAGCAGAGGTTTGAGTTTTCATTCTACTAGATGAGCTGCCAGCCATGGCTGACGAGCTCTATCTGCCCAAAGCAACTGGTTTTAAGGTGCCAGTAACCCACCTTTACCCCTTCTACTGTCAGTCTTCAGTTCTGCCAGGCTTTGTAACTAAACCACACATGAAGGCTGAAAGCCAGGAGCTGGACTCGGTCGTCAGAGGCTATTTGAGGTGCACGCAATTGGGAGCAATTAATAGGTAGTGGGAGCTTATCCCCACTGCCGTCTGCTGCTACCAACCTTGATGAACAATAAATAAAGACTGACAAATATCCACTTTACAAAACAAGACATATTGTGCAGATAAAACAAAATACTGAGATCATGAATTGTAAAGACTCCTTGAAAGTGAAACTGTAGGTAGTAGAATCAGTTCAGAGTTGTACTCAGCATAGCTAACATTGCTGGTTCAGGAGACTAATAATTGCAGGCTAATAACTTGTTTTTGAAACTGGTGGTGACTGAATTGAGTGGATAAGAAAAACCCAGCAATATTTGACAATCATTTAAGGGCCTGTATCTATCCAAAAGCTAAATTATGGCGCAAAATCATAGTTAAAGATCTTTTAAGCTGCCTTAGATAAATACAAAAAAGTACAGATAACTTATAACCGGGATCTCTCAACCTTTTTCTGCTCGTCGTCCACCTGCAACTTTCATTTACCCCTCTGGCCCCACCCTACAAAATCTTTGGTAGTCGCTAAAGTGTTGTTTGGTCAGTTGCACTAATTATTCTGATATACAGTCAATATTTATGTTTTAACAGGCTATAGGTATTATCATATGATAACTATAATGGTACAGATGTATATGAAAAAATAAAATTATTTTAAAGCTGTGAATAGGATATTTTATTTATAATATTATAACATTCTTCCAACCAGCAACAGAAGAGTGCTCAATATTGTTACTTTGCATACTCAGTGTGAACTTTGCAACTGATGCAAACTAACGAGTTGCAACATAGTTAAAGATAATTGAAGATGACCTCTTTTTGCAATATCAACAAGGCTTTGAGTTTTTGATAGCAGGTGACATGCTTGACTAAAACCACATTCGACTAGAAAACAGGTGGGATATCAAATTATATAAAAACCTTGCTTTCTCCCAGAGCAGTGGAAACTAATTTTGAACATCATTAGTTACCTAAAAATTTTCCCTTCTGCATTTGAGTTCTGCATCTGAATAAGATATTCTTGCAATGTGGTGTCGACATCATTCACATTCACCCCAAATGGATCCAACACCCAATCTGTAACATATACCTCCTGTAGGTCTCTCAATAGAAATTCCGTGCGTGCAGTTGTTTCAAATGATCAAGGTATACAATCAGGTCATCATCTTGCATTTCTACTTTAAGAGTGGCCAGTGAAGGAAATTGCCATAAAATTGCAACATCCGATACTACAGCTGAAAAGTTGAAGTTTTCCAAGGAAAGGGTAATAGCCTCATTGCATGGTATGAGATTGCAGTTTTTTTTCTTGTAACTGTTTGTTTAATAAATTTCTCATGCAAAAAAGTATCAGTATCAAATATACATGTAAAAATTAACCTAGCTATTTAGGCAGTATTTTTTAAATGATTTAATTTTTAGGCAATTTAAAAAAAGATGCTATTATATATGCAATTTCCATGTGGCAATAAAGAGCGTACACTCACTAAGAAAGGCAAATTGAACTTCCTTCCAAACTATGATAAATATGATAAATAATGGAAATTATGGTGGTAGATAGTGATGCAGTGGTAGACTTCACACGTTCTCACCTCTCTGAAGTTTATCTGTTTCTGGCAGATGATCCCACTGCAGTAGCTGTGGCCTTCATGCCACATTTTATAAGTATTATGACATGCAAGGGTCAGTGAAAGGCAAACAGATCTAGCCTCCTGCTGCATACCCGCTGACTGGCCTTGCTGCAGACAGTCCAGTCCAGTCCAACCTGCAGTTTATGATTTGGGGATGGATGTGTAGTTCGGCAGGCGAGGCACACACATGCTAAGCTGTTTTGCTCACTTACATCATCTGGAATATTTTCCCATTCATTTCATTTAGGGTTCCAATTAAATTACATATATTCATTCCTAATATATTATAGTAACATTCAATTAAAATGATAAGCTTATGGCCCAATCAGAAACTCCTATGGGTCTGAGTTTCTCTTTTTTACTTGTGGCCCCTACAAAATCTGGCATGGTCCACATCGTGATCCTCTGATTTATACCATATAGATAATGTACAGTAGTGACAATGACCAAATCAATGACTATTAGAAAATATTGGGCAACTACACAAACACAAATGTTAAGTGGAAAAGAGGTGGTGGCACAGTGACACAGCTAGTATAACTACTGCCTCACAGCACCAGAAAGTAGGGAATTCTGACATCCAGAACTGTCTGTGTGGAGATCGCACACTCTCCCCTTGACTTCATGGGTTTTCTCTGGGAGTTCAGGATACTTCCAGCATCCAAAAATGTGCCAGTTGGTTGGCTAATTAGCATTTGTAAATTGACCCTTGTGTGTGTTTAGACTGGGAGGAATTAATGAGAACATAGGGGAATGAAAATATGCTAAATATAGAGTTAGGTGAAATGAATGGTTAATGGCCATCTTGGCCTGGATAGGCTGCAGGGGGTATCTCAGTGCTGTATCCCTTTATGGGTTTAAGTTGTTTACCGTGGATTAAAAATAAACACACATAATTGCCAGCAGTCAAAGAATTGGACAACAGAAGGAACGGAGACAGGCTCAGCCTGATCTACATCAATGGGTCTGCAGTTGAGAGGGAGAGTAGTTTCAAGCTCTTCGGTATACACATCGCAGATGATCTCACCTGGAATGTACACACCAGCTTTGTGGCAAAATAAAAAGCACGACAGCGTCACTTCCACCTCAGGCGACTGAAGAAGTTCAGCATGGGCCCCCAGATCTTCAAGACCATCAATAAGGGCACCATTGAGAGCATACTGACTGGCTGTATCAATTCCTGGTATGGGAACTGCACCAACCTTGATCGCTGGGCACTTCAGAGAGTGGTACAGATAGCCCAGTGCATCTGTGGATGTGAACTTCCCTCCATTGAGGACATTTATAGCAGCAGGTGCAGAGAATAGGCCTCGAAAGCCATCGGGGCACCAGTCACCCCAACCATAAACTGTTTCAGCTGTTTCCGTCTGGCAAACGCTATCGCAGCATTAAAGGCAGAACCAACAGGCTATGTGACAGCTTCTTTCTACAACCCATTAGACTTTTAAATTCACATGTCTGTACAGTGTAACAGAGTCAAACCACAAAGATTTTTACTCCCTCACCTTGTGGGATGGATGTAGGATTTTAAATAAATTCTGAATACTAAATTGCAAGCAATTGTTCGAGTATGAAAACCCTGTTGTGACTTTGATTAATGTTACCAAAGAAATACTGAAGCTGGTGACCTGGAAGTCTTTATTCAGCACAACGGGCAGGCATTATCATGGATATACCCTTGGAGAAGGTCCCTGACCCAACATTATATCACATGTTAAAGAACAAACATAATAATAAGACAATTCCTATTGTTGCAATGTATTTATAACTTATATTGTTTCTTTTGAGTTGCGTATAACCTTCAAATACATAGATGTTCACACCAACACACACATAATGAGTGTTAATCACCATTGCTGCATTCATGCATATGCAGGTATCTCAGGTCAATGGGGCGTTTACTGTGGGCACATGGCCAAGTGGTTAAGGCATTCAACTAGCGACCTGAAGGTCGTGAGTTTGAGCCCCAGCCGAGCAGCGTGTTGTGTTCTTGAGCAAGGCGCTTAACCATACAGTGCTCTGCGACGACACTGGTCCAAGCTGTATCTGCCCTTACCCTTCCCTTAGACAACATCGGTGTCGTGGAGAGAGGAGACTTGCAGCATGGGCAAGTGCCGGTCTTCCATACAACCTTGCACAGTCCTGCGCCCTGGAGAGTGAAGACTTTCCAGGCACAGATTCATGGTCTCGCAAGACTAACGGGGCATTTACTGCATTCATGTGTATGAAGACATCTTAGGTCAACTGGGTGTTTTCTGGTCAGCAATTAACCCCAAAATACAGCTCTAGGAAGACCATTGAATCTACAATCCATATTCCGATCAGAAGACTGGGTGCTGTTGAAATTAATATTTGCTGTTTTCCATATCTCCAGAATATGCCCTAACAACCTTAACACATTTAAGATACCAGAACCATAAATGTGAAATTGCAAATCTCCACAAAAAATCCTTTTCAAAGTGTATAATTCATAATTATGATTATTTAATTGATATCTGCTTAGTACTCACGTGAAATGGATGGAAGTGAAGCACATTGTATTGTAAACTACAACAGAGTACCAATATAGATTTCAGAACAATTTTCTCGTAAAATGCCTTACAAAAGCAGTCAGTCACAGATAATATCTCTCAGTTTTGTTTGTTCTCATTTGAGTGTTTTATGAAACAAGATAGTATTGAGCACATAGCTATTTCACCATAACATCTCTCATCAAAGAGTGAAGCAGAAAGGTCATTAGCAATTGCCGAAGAAGCAGTGAAGGAGCAAATATTACAGGGGTCTCTATTTTTAACAATGAGACATTGATTAATAAACCATTTGCTAAACTACAGAACTTCTCCACAGGCCTTAAGAGGTTGTGCACCTGCTGAGTTACTAATGCATTGGTAGACCCAGGGCACCTGAACTTAGTTCAAGCAAATCCTGAGGAGGCAGTAGAAGAGAAGAAAATGAAACATGAAAAATTATAGCTCAAGACATGGAGAGAAACATTTTAAACAATACAATGAGTTCTTGTGCTAGCAAACCTTACAATTTTGGCATTTTAAGATATGATATTGATAGTTGAAACAGTACAATGAGAGGTTAGTAATTTAGAATTGTTAAGTCACATAATGCATTTTAGAGATATGCAAAACTATATCAAAAGTACAGTCATTATGACTGTATTCCAGGCTTTTAGCCAATGGAAACTGTGAAAGTAATGATACAATTTTCTGTTGAATTGAGTCAAGAATAGACACCTTTGTCAAGTCATAACATGGATATAATGGTAAGAAAACAAATACATTTTTAAGGAGGGCAAATGACCTGGAGAATCTGCTCCAGAGGTTAAGAATATAGAACATAACACATAGTGTTGTACTGACCTTTATACCTACTCCAAGATCAACCAAACATTTCTCTCCCACACAGCCCTACGTTTTTTTTCTTTCACACAAACACTATGCCTATCTAGGATTCTCCTAAATGTCCCTGATGATTGTGCTTCTACCAGCGCTGCTGGATGTATACTACCTAAATCTCTAAGTAATGTGAATATGCCAAGTAGTCATCTCAAGATAGGAAAACAGTGTAATTGATGTAACTGTGTAATGTTTGACGTATGTTCGGTATTTATGTACATACAGCTGGAGAGAGTAAAACAAATCAAAGGCATATGTTTTAATAGTTACCTATATCTTTCATTTTATAATATATATATTCCTGGCATCTTGTAATGGAGAATGAGAACTCATACACACATTGGAATTAAAACCATACAGTACAGTATTCAAGTGATCCAGATTGTTTTTCTGGCAATTTTAGTTGAAGGATAAATAATGGACTGTGCTCATCTTGCTGAAGTTTTGAGGCAATAGCATGAAATTGGCCTCAGTTTAGCACTTCATTCAAAACTGAGCAACCTCAGCAACATAGCACTACCCCACTAATGCACCCGAGTGTCTCTGGACAATGCACTCAAATCTCTGGTGTGGTACCTGAATTCTTAACCTTTCGATGGGAAAAGCAGGGAGCGAGGAAGAGTAAGAGCTAATACTAAGCATTGGGAAGTACAGATACAGCAATTGTAAATGTCTGATCATCTCTTCATTGCTCAGAATCAACAAGGATAAGGTAAGAATAAAAACCTAGACGTGGATTGCTAAATAACAGTGAAAAGATGTTAAATGGGAGTTAAAGAAAAGCTGTCTTCCATTTATATACCGTCATTTACACCCCTCTGTATATTCCAAATGTTTAATAACCCAGGAATTACAGTCACTATTGAATAAAGCAAAACAACTTTCACAAGAAGTGTTCATCAAGGTCATTTAGTTTCACTCACTCAAGTCCCTACTACCCACAACTATCTGACATGAAGGAAAATGTGAAACCTGCCCAACCATGGTTGTCACTTTTGCTGCTCAAAGCCAGTGTTATCAAGAAGATTTTTCAAGTTCTTAATTTCAAAAGAGTGAATAAAAAGTTAGAGTCTAAAATTAAGGAGTTGCTTTGAAGAAATGGCCAGTATAGGGTCATTGGAATCTCATCTCTTGATCTAGGGACGCATTTCACTCGAAAGCTTGAGAATCATTAACAAGTAGTTGCCCTGAGGGAATGCTCAGTGACTGAGTATCTTCAAGACTAAGGATAGAACATAGAACATAGAAATCTACAGCACACTACAGGCCCTTCAGCCCGCAATGTTGTGCCAACCATGTATCCTACTGTAGAAACGCCCTAGAATTACCCTCTATTTTTCTAAGCTCCATGTACGAGGGGTGATTGATAAGTTTGTGGCCTAAGGTAGGAGGAGTCAATTTTAGAAAACCTAGCACATTTATTTTTCAACATAGTCCCCTCCTACATTTACACACTTAGTCCAGCAGTCATGGAGCATACGGATCCCTTCTTTGTAGAAGTCGGCATCTTGGACCTTCAGAAAGTGGTCCACAGCAAGGGTGATTGATAATTTCCTGGCCTAAGGTAGAAGGAAATGAGTTATACAGCTCTTGTTACATGCACGTGCAGTCCAACTCTTTGAGTGATTATGCAGAAAGTTTGAAGTTAATAACTCATCTCCTTCTACCTTAGGCCACAAACTTATCAATCACCCCTGCTGTGGACCACTTACTGGAGGTCCAAGACGCCGACTTCTACCAAGGAGGGATCTGTATGCTTCACAATCGCTGGACTAAGTGTGTAAATGTAGGAGGGAACTATGTTGAAAAATAAATGTGCTAGGTTTTCTAAAATTGACTCCTTCTACCTTAGGCCACAAACTTATCAATCACCCCTTGTACCTATCCGAGAGCCTCTTAAAAGACCCTATTGTATCCGCATCTACCACCATCACTGGCAGTGCATTCCATACACCCACCACTCTCTGTGTGAAAAACTTACCTCCGACATCTCCCCTTGTACCTACTTCCAAGCATCTTAAAATTATGCCCCTTTATGTTAGCCATTTCCGCTCTGTGAAAAAGCCTCTGACTATTCATATGATCAATGCCTCTCATCATCTTATCAGGTCACCCCTCATCCTCCATCACTCCAAGGAGGAAAAGGAAATTCACTCAACCTATTCTCATAAGCCATGCTGTCCAAACCAGGCATGATAGATTTTTAAACACTAATTTGAAGGAATGATGATTGGGTGGGGAAGTGGACAGGACTTGGAGAATCAGTCATGGACTCATGCATCATAGAAACAGGCCCTCTTGCTAAACTCATCCATGCTGGCCAAGGTAGAATCATTTGCCTGTCCTTAGCTCAAATCCATGTAATCATTTCCTCTCCATCATAGAGGTCATGATCTTGTTGAACAGTGCAATTGCATCCAGAAGATCCATGGTCTATGTTCGTACTCATTCAATGTCCATTCTGATGCCAACTTATATTGAAGTGTGGCTGAGACAAGGTCCTGACTGGGTCTGTAAATTTGACTACTACTGATAGTCCATGACAAGTGGTTGACCTCTCTAGCGGCTCTTCCGCTTGAGTTATGTCCTCTGTGCTTAACAAGATCCTCATCAGTTACTGATCCTCCACCATATCCAGAAACCAATGCTTTATATTAGCTTTATTGCCTGTTTAAATATTGATTCTAATTTATGAGCCTCCCTGGGACTAATTGGAGCTCTCTGGATGCCTACAAACCTAGTCCATCGTCAGCACATGCTTGGCTTGACCTTTCATTACTTAGCAATCAATATGTCGTCCTAACAGTGTAATACAATATTAGCTACTTATGCATGGTATCTAATGAGGCTTTGACAAATTCAAGTAATACTGAATTCAACATTTTGCAAGCACCTCCAATCTTGAGAGATGTGAACATCCAGAGAGCGGTATATTAATCCATTAGTGGAATAGTAATCCATTGTTGGAATATAAGTGTCCCCGTTGGTTCATAGTCTATAGTGAAACAACATGCAGAAGGAGCAGGGAAATGCAGAGAGCTCTAAAGACAGATATGGTTTATTCAAAGTTCTCAGGCTGAACACATTAGCACTCCAATGATCAAATCTTCCTTGTAGTGATGTCACACATTTACATACACTATATTGGTCCTGCCATCAATCAGTCCACCACTACCCTTTAAGCATTTCTACATCTTGGTGGTTTCCCGTGAACTGGCCTAAGTATAAGAATATCTGAAGGTACTTGGCTACCAAATTGCCGTCTGGACAAGTCATTGCTCAAGATCAGAGTGAACAAAAAAATGAGCATTCTGCAATTTAATCAATTCTCAAAATAATAAAGCAGCAATTAGAAAGTTTTGCTCACACATGATGCATGAAACAACCACACTATCAGAAAATGCTTTTGGAATTTTTGACAGTTGTAGAAACTGTTACTTTAAACTAAGACTGGTGAATTACTAACATTCTCACTGCACCCATTGAACTGTAAAGTGTGGTTTGGTTTATAATTATCAATCTGTAGGACTGCATGTCACATACGGAGCATAATGATAAAATAACTTTAAAAATTGACCGATCTTGATCAGTGCTCTATTTTGTTTCTACTTTATTTTGAGCTGTGAGAGCAATTTTGCAATAAAATAAATCGGCCCTGGGAATCCGTACAAAAATTGCTTTAACATATTTCACTTTGGAGCCTGACAGCCATAATATCTCTAAGCTAACACTTGCAGACTTACACTGGTATAAAACAGTTCTGATGCATACTTTATTGCAATTAAATTACTAGCCTATATTGCTATGAAGTTCCTTGTCATTTACACCCCCTGTAATCTAACAATTGCTGCAGGAAGAAAATGAAAATGTCCTTGAACACTCTGAGCATGTGGGTTGCTATTAACATTTTACCAATGTATGAACATCAAAGATTTAGTTTTGTGATTGTACATAAACAGTCAATGAGGACTTGTTTTGTAGAGCCCTTAACAAATCAACATGCCCAGGTACTTTACAAATTGAAGTGAAAAATGTCTTCTGAAGACACACTAGAATAGGTAACTAAATGATGCCCAGAAGAATAAATGTAAAGAAAGCTCTTAAAATGCAGGGCTCTTAAAGGAAAAGGGATTATACCAGAGTTGGAAAAATTAAAGAATGTAATTTCAAGCAAATGGAACTTGGCTATTTAGTGACGCAAGAAAAATCTTGGAACCATATCCTGGAACCAGAGAAACAAGTAATATCTTGTAGGAACTCAGTGGTCAGGCAGCATCTGTGGAGGGAATGTACTGTCTTATGCATAAATAGATATATAAATTCTATAAAGTGAATATGCTTTCAAAACAATGGAATGAAAAGTTTCTAAATATCAAAAAAAAACAATCAAGAGCAGTAAACAGTAAAAAGCATTCAATATTTGGTGTGACCCCACCCTTTGCCGTTAAAACTGCAGCAGTTTTCTTAGGTACAGGGTTGTTCAGTTTTGTAAGAAAATCGACAGGTAAAATGTTACAAGCATTTTGAAGGACTTGCCGCAGTTCTTATGCAGTTCTCAGATGTCTTGCTCACTTCTGTCTCTCCAGCTGACCCCCTCCTTGGCATCAACCATCCCCGAGGTTGCCTGTTCTCCCTCTCCTCTTCTGAGACCTAAGCCATGAATGACCGCATCACCAAGGTGCTACAGCACAGCTTCATTCGACAAAGTTAGTCCCCGGACGGTGCAGGATTCTCCTTTGTCAAGAAGAAAGATGGTGCTCTTCCTCCTTGCATTGATCACTGTGGACTCAATGAAGTCACCACTACCTTCTTCGCTTGATGGATACCGTATTCTGCAGGGGCCCAGATCTTCACCAAACTGGATCAACGGAGGGCGTACAACCTGATGAGTGGAAGACTGTGTTCGTAGCACCCACTGGTCACTACGAGTACATGGTGATGCCTTTTGGACTTTCCAACAGCCATTTTCAGAGTCTTCATTAATAAGTTCCTCTGAGACATGCTACACAGGTAAGTGTTTGTCTATGCCAACAACATCTTCATCTTCTCCATGGACTCCCAAGACCATGTCTGTCATATCCATTCAGCCCGTCAGTGTCTCCTTAAAAACCAGCTGTATTGCTAATTAGAGAAATGCCCATACTGCACCCCAGACATTTCCTTCCTGGGTGACATCCCTTCACCCCAGGGTATAGAGAAAGTGGACCCAGAGAAAGTGTGCACCGTCTTTGAATGGCCCCGGTCACGCTCTCTCAAACAGTTACATCGTTTCTTGGGCTATTCTGACTTCTACCGCCATTTCATCAAGAGCTACAGCCAAGTTGCTGCTCTTATCATCTCCCTCATCAAATGACCTACCTTTGGCTTGCTGTCACAGACCACATTTTAGAGGAGTTCAAGGGATGCTTCACCACTGCTCCCATTCACTGCCATCCGAATCCCTCCAGACCTTTTGTGATAGATGTGGGCACAACTAACATGGGCACCAGGGCCACCTTCTAGCGAGAGCTGGATGGGAGGACACACCCTTTCATGCAAGTTCAACTCTACACAGCGCTTTTATGAAGTAGGAGACAGGGAGCTATCTCACCATTAAATGGGCCTTGGAGGAATAAAGACATACTGACTCCTTCTTAATCTGGACTGAACACCAGAACCTCATATCTATTCAACAGACCTGCCAGCGCAACCCACACCAGACTCGTTGGGTCATTTTCTTCAAACAATTCAATTACACCATCTCCTACCAACCTGGCTCCAAGAGCAGTAAGGCAGGTCCCCTGTCATGACAGTTCAACCCAGCTGAAACAGAGATCATCCTCCCAGATCCTTGCCCCGATCACCTGGGATCTTGAGAACTAGATCTGCCTGGCCCTACAGCACAAGCCTGCACCAGCCATCATAAGGGCTGATCATCATGTGCTCTAGGGCACTCCAGTGGGCCCACTCTTCACCTCTCTCCAGCCATCCAAGCGCATGATTGACTCTGGATTTTCTGCAATGGCAGTTGTGACGGCACACCATAATCGTAGTTGTACATCAGTTCGTCACTGCCTACCCTCAAAGTGCCCAGTCCAATTCCACCAACCAGCAGGCCTCTTAGCTCCTGGGACCTCTGTTGGTCCCTCAATGCCCATGGTTCCACATCGCCATGGATTTCATCGCAGGTTTGCCACCTTCCAATAGGGCCACAGCAATCATGACAGGTGAGCAGCACATTCCACGGAAAATCTCCATATTCTTCGATAGATGCCAGCCTTGAACTTGGCACTCACATGCTAGGCCCTACCAAGTTCTCAGGACCTTCTCCTTCAATGAAATGTTTAGTTGTCCACCAAAAACCATGATAGAGTACGGGCAGAATGAAGTGCTTCGATGTGATCCATTTGTTATGAGGTAACTTAGTTTTCTTTATTACATACTTCTTTTTTAAATTTAACGTATTAAATTCTGTAAAAGCCTAAACAATTCAGTTACACCCTTCAGAGAAAGATCCCTACTATGGTCACACTATTTGTCACTCTGCTATTTCAACAGGGGCACGTGGATTAAAGGGGTGGCAGGAAGGAGATACGTCTCTACCAAAGGAGGTGCAAGATGTTCCTGCCCTCTGCTAACCTGCAAGTCATGCTTGGGCAAGGTTCAGCACCTGCTTATCCCCCTGATCAAGGTCACGTGAAACCATGGGAACAGGTGATAGATGCTTGTATAAGCAGCAGGTGCGTATCACGTCCTTGTTATGGACCACTGACGCCAGGCAGACAATCTCTCAAGAGTATTGATAATTACTGTGGCCACCTGTCCAGAAGAAGGCAACGGCAAACCACTTCTGTAGAAAGCTTTGTCAGGAACAATTATGGTCGTGGAAAGACCATAATTGCCATGTCATTACGACATGGCACATAATAAACAAACATAATGAAAGAAATTGGAGGTCCATGTAGGAAGGAAGGTTTAGATTGATCTTGGAGTAGGTTAAAAAATTGGCACAACATTGAGGGCAAAAGGCCTGTACTATGCTATACTGTTCTATGTGCAATGTCTAATGCTCCTTAGTGACCTTTAATCTACTGTAATGAGGCAGATGTGGGTGGAGTGTTGTCCTCAGTTGCACACCCTAAGCATGTGACACAACAGCACACATTTGTTAAAAGTCAGTTGCATGGAAGTCAATGGAACTAAATTTTGAAAGCAGAAAATTAAAGGTAATGAATGGAGGGATAAGGGCCAAAAGCGAGCCATGCGAGTATCTTGGAATGGTCACCTTGTACAGCATGTAAAGTTGGGATGAAGGTCCTGTTTCCGATTCATTGCAGACATGGTTCTATTAACGTAAACAAGATGGACTTTTACCACTTGTACGGCAGCAATTCAGACACACAGAGGGGAGACAATAAAGTCAGCTGGTGCCAGAATCTGGAGTAATGCACAAAATGCTGGAAGAGGTTAGCAGTTCAGGTAGCCCGCTAAGGATGGAAATGCATAGTTGAGGTTATAGATCAGACCTCTTCTGATTGTCCATTTCCCTCCTTAGATGCTGTGTGAACTGATAAGTTCCTCCAGCATTTTATGTGTTAGTTCAAGAATACAACCCAGTTCCACTCTCTAAGTATAAATAAATATGGTCCTTATCACTGGGCCCATTGTTCCGAGTATGAACTACAAAATATTTCCCTTCTGTAGCATTGCTGTGGTACCTGTTTTCTTGTAATACTCTTGGTTGCATGAAGTGTCATTGTATGCTTTCGGAGGATAGGGGTGGACCTGAATGTGAAACAACGGCAGGCTCTCAGTCACGGGAAGCACTGATAACGACTGGACAACGGCAGGCTTACGACTCAACCTAGCACCGGAGGAATGCAGATTCCCCACGAAGAGACAGAAACAAGAGGTTAGACATAGGGATACCAACAGAGCCTCGGAGGAACATCTGAGTGACACCGTGAGGTAAATCATTTTTTCCAACACAACAAATCTGCTCAGGCACTAAACAGGAGTCCTCGTTAAATAATCACAGAATGCGGGAAATACATGCCAGTCACAATTAACTTGACCAGATTAAATGGAAAACACTAGGGCTTAACTGCTCTAGTTAAGGAAACATTTAATAAGTAGAGGTGCTCAAGAACCCGAGAAGCTCAACGCTCTACGGCAAGCCACACGGCTCATGACATGAAGTCTGTATGATAGCCTTACGCTTAGCTTTAGTGATCTTGGAACACCACCAATTTTTCTCTAAGTGTTCTGCCTCAATTTTTCTCGTGCTTGTATATAAGCAAGAGAAACTTTATCCGAAGAGAATAGTTTCAACTTAATGTGCTATTGATCATACATCAAATCATAATCAGTCACAAAAATCAATGTTCACTTGCACAATATCTTGCATCACTTTTACTTTAACTGTCCACAAATCTTTAGCCAGCACCATGGTCACGAGCTGGGCTCAAAATTCATCACACGTGCCACTGGAAGTCAAGCAGTTCAAAATGACAAAAGTCACTGCTATGGCACACAGCGCAATTGCAGATTAATGCTCTGAATTGAGGACAGCAATTAAATTAATTCCTTCTCACAGCATTTCCTGATCTCCTGCTTACTTATGAAAAGAAATCTTTGATGCAACTATTGCAAATTGGGATGCTCGCATTCCAGCTAAATTTCTTTCCACTAGAGTGGGAGCAATAAAGCGCCCTGTGAACATCCTCAGCAGAAGAAATTTGAAAGTGCTGTTGTATCAGTAACTTTTATGTATTAGATAACTGTACTCTGGAGACCTGCAAACTATGCATTCATATAGCAAGCAATCTCGTTGTGGGGATCTCATAATTCTGGTTCATGAACTATAAGGTTATTGATTTCGCAATTAAACCACACAGCATTAAGAAAATACATAGCATTCACCATGCCACAAGAGATATAAAAAAGAGTAACACTGCCACTTATTTTTCCCTGATTATACTTTGCTTAATGTCTGGTTGAACTGCTGGACTGAAAAGTTAACAAAACCTCAAGGAGCTATAAGATTGTATTTTCATGAAATATGCAGAAAATTTTACGGCAACATATGTCCCCTTCACCAAATGTTATTTAATAACACGAATAGATATTCCACACATGATTTTTCTTTGACATTTTTTAACACAACATAGATTTTTTTTGTTAGACAGCACAGTTGCACATTAGCATTTACACAGGAAATTTGTCAACCACCAAATTGAGTGTCTGCCGTTTTATGTTCAGCAGATCTGCCAAAGGCAGATGTTCACTGGAACATCATGGTCATTTCAAGGACTTCGAAGCAATGTTGTCATGTTAAGAGTGCCAACTATTGTTTGGTTATGTGATAATCATAATGTGTAAGCAAAGCACTTTGATTGCCCGTCTACCATCACATTGCAATCTCCTGTACAATCATAACAATTTGTAGTATTATAACAGAAGTAAACAGAAGATACTGAATTTTAATAAATCACCATCAAAAATAGACATTGAGACTTTTGCACATGAAAATTACTTTCTGTAAAATATTGTGCTTCACAGGACAACAATAATGATATTCTGTTTATGAAAATAAATAAATCAACTAAATATAACATGTTACATGAGAAATCACATTTCAAAAGTATTACATTGGATTCAACGTAGTTTGGCACATCTGGAGGTTGTGAAAGATACAAAGTCAATGGAAGTTATTCTTTTCATTTAACAAATTTTACAAGATGGTGAAATGATGAATGTAATGTAATCTCGTCAGAACATTATGTCATTGTCTCAGTCCCCCGACTGGATTACTTCCTCGCCTTTTGCTAATAGCTAGTCAGCCTCCTTTTGTATTCTGAAATTTCATATATTGTACAATTGTCTACCATATGAATCTATAAGGTACATAGACTGCACAGATACTTGAAAAGTGTCCACATTCACATCTGCAAAAATCACATCTATTTCTAATTGTAAATCGCCCTCTGCACTAATTGTAGGTACCTCTTTGAGTGCAGTTACAGTAACAACGAGTTTCAGAAAGAAGACAGAGTGACAGCTCTACGTTTTCCACATTGATTAGAAAGCCGACTATAAATAATGCATTTGACAATATGGCAGTTCACTGGGGACAATGCACCATTTATAACCAAATAGGATAACAGCTGGAACAGGAGCTAGCAAAAGATAAATCATATGGCTCATAGGAACAGCCGCATCAATATCAAATTTTCTTTTCCACATTTTATTAAAACTCATTGTAACATGGTTAACAAACACTAATCAGGCAGACATTTAAAGATTGCCTGAGGTCATTTGAAACTTGAAAAACCTCCAATCATCTTGCAAATTTAATTCTCTTGAAGTGAAAGATAGTACTAATTAACCATCTTTACATGTTGTCTGCAAAACTCTTAGTTACAATTTCTGATGTTGTTGAGATAATGAATTATGCCTTACGATAACTGACATTATAAAAATATAAATGAAAGAACTGCTTCAATTAACTTGATTTAATATGTTTTAAATGTCAAATCTAATAATACAAATGGTATTTAGTTAACAAACTTATGCTGATGTGGAATATATGAGAAGTATTTGAAGACGTTCTGGGATTATATATATTTGTCTGTTTCGTGTCTCGGGTTTTGAGACAAAAAATCAATAGTAAAGGCATGAAAAGGATTATGGTTGAAATATAGCCATCTTGATCTATTAATTAATTAAAGGCTTGCATTCATTAAGTAGTTGTTGGTTTGAGTTCTGGAGGAGTTAGGATGAATCTAAAAGGGGCCCAAATCTAACCTAGAAAAGAGAAAACATAAAAAATTTGGAAAAAATTACATTTAAGTTCACCAAGTACATTTGGCGGCAGCTGCAAAGAGAACAGTTAACTTTTCGATAACTATTCATCATATTGGGATGAAATCTTTCTTTTTCTCTTGTCTGTATTGAATTTGGTTGGTCATCACTAAGGCTCCTTCGTGCAGTATCACAGTGCAAGACAGACTATAATTTGCAAGGTATAAAGCCATTAAACATAGGAAATCCTCACCAAGTCAGGCACTGATTATTGGAGAGAGAAATAGTTACAGAATTAGTATTTCAACTGGATGATTTGTGATCAGCACTGGTTATAACTTAGAAACGTAGTGTTTGAACCAAAGACAGGCTTAGGAGGTAAAAAAGAAACCAGGGGTTGATGATGAGGGTAACTGAAAAAAGAGATGTTCTCACATTGCAAAACAAAGCAGTGACATTGGGCCTATTGAAGAAACAAGAGTTGAGTCAAGACGTGGTGTAAATAACAATTGTAAAACCTTGCTGGAATTTGCAAGAATAGAAATAGTGCCAATGGGCCAAATGGCATCTGCCTCTGCCATAACAGTTTCATGAGTCTAGATGGTTTGATGAGGATAAAACTGTGATAAGACTGGCATTAAAGCACAAGCACACTCTGGTTTCTTCAACAAGGTGTCTGATATCAGCTAAAATTAACAGAACACATGTAAACATAAAGGAGAAACACATTGTTCCATTTGTTAACAGTAATGACTAAACATCAGTCAATTATTGTGTTCATGCAATGACAAACCTTGATAATACTCATAAAGCACTTACTGGTATAATGCTCCCAATTCTGGGTTACTGAACTGTGAACTCAATAGAAAAAGAAATGCAACAGAGAAAGTCCTGATTTACCCATTAGGTGCCACATGTATTTATGCTAGGGGGAAGATCTAATTCATGCTCAAAGTTGCTTTAAAATAGAATATAAGTTAATGCACAGGAGCAATTGGACTGGTTAACTGTCAGGAGGAGGCAGTGGATATTAGTGATTTGAAAGAGTTATAGCAATTACCAGAACATCACACATGATATCTATCCTTGAAGCCAACGGGACCTTGAAGCCAATTGGACCTAATAATTGAAAAAGGAAGATAGATGGAACGAATTAGAACTGGTGAAGTCGAATCAAATCACTACTATGAAGATAATAATTAATAGAAAAAATAAACCATTTGGTCCTTGTGCCTGCTCTCCCATTAAATAAAATCATTGACAATTTTTAACCTTAGTGACAATCTCTGTCATTAACCTCTCTTGATTCCCTTGATCTTTAAACATTTATTAATCTGTGTTGATCATATTCAGTAACTGAGCCACAAGTGTAATTTTCAGCAGAAAATTCCAATGATTTACCACCTTCTGGCTGAAGAAATTTCTTCACATCTCTGTCCTGATGGTCCAGCCCTTAGTGTGAGATTATTATCTCTGAAATCAGACACCAAGCCAGGTGAAACATCATCCCTGTATCCACATTGTCAAGACTTAGAAAAATGTTGTCTTTGTCAATAAGATCACCAATAAGTCGCAGTAGTGAGCAGTTAGTGCATATTAATGATCGGGAAGGATGGACAGCTATTACCAGAGCACAAGATCAGGTCATTCAGCCTAAAATGTCTGTGATGACCATGATGCCAATTTATATGGTACATCTGCCTATTCATGGCATATAACTTTCCTTTCTTTATCTGTTCATGTTTCTGTCCTA
Source organism: Mobula hypostoma (assembly GCF_963921235.1). NCBI lineage: Eukaryota > Metazoa > Chordata > Chondrichthyes > Myliobatiformes > Myliobatidae > Mobula > Mobula hypostoma. Next base: position 46,356,473 of record NC_086101.1, on the reverse strand, counting down.
ATGACTCTTAAACATTGCCATTATATCAAATTGACAGCCTCCCCTGACACTGCATTGCAAGAACTTACCACTATCTGAGTAACATAAACTTGCACAATAAATCTCCTTTAAACTTTCGCCTTCTCATCTTGAGCCTGCTATGTCATCGCAGGCATGCTATGTTGGTGCCAAAATATACGGCAACACTTATGATGTCCCATCATAATGATGTCCCAGCATCATCTACCTGCTGAACCCTGTCTATGCCCACCTGGACAAGCCAGCGAGCACTGTGAGGGTCATGTTTTTTGACTTCTCCAGTGCGTTCAACACCACCTACTCTGCTCTGCTGGGGGAGAAGCAGACAGCAAGGCAGGTGGATGCTTTCCTGGTATCATGGATTCTTGATTACCTGACTGGCAGACCACAGTATGTGTGCTTGCAACACTGTGTGTCCGACAGAGTGATCAGCAGCACTGGGGCTCCACAGGGGACTGTCCTGTCTCCCTTTGTCTTCACCATTTACACCTCGGACTTCAACTACTGCACAGAGTCTTGTCATCTTCAGAAGTTTTCTGATGACTCTGCCATAGTTGGATGCTTCAGCAAGGGAGATGAGGCTGAGTATAGGGCTATGGTAGGAAACTTTGTCCCATGATGTGAGCGGAGTTATCTGCAGCTTAATGCGAAAAAGACTAAGGAGCTGGTGGTAGACCTGAGGAGAGCTAAGGCACCGGTGACCCCTGTTTCCATCCAGGGGGTCAGTGTGGACATGGTGGAGGATTACAAATACCTGGGGATACGTATTGACAATAAACTGGACTGGTCAAAGAACACTGAGGCTGTCTACAAGAAGGGTCAGAGCCGTCTCTATTTCCTGAGGAGACTGAGGTCCTTTAACATCTGCCGGACGATGCTGAGGATGTTCTACGAGTCTGTGGTGGCCAGTGCGATCATGTTTGCTGTTGTGTGCTGGGGCAGCAGGCTGAGGGCAGCAGACACCAACAAAATCAACAAACTCATTCGTAAGGCCAGTGATGTTGTGGGGATGGAATTGGACTCTCTGATGGTGGTGTCTGGAAAGAGGATGCTGTCCAAGTTGCATGCCATCTTGGACAATGTCTCCCATCCACTACATAATGTACTGGGTGGGCACAGGAGTACATTCAGCCAGAGACTCATTCCACCGAGATGCAACATAGAGCGTCATAGGAAGTCATTCCTGCCTGTGGCCATTAAACTTTACAACTCCTCCCTTGGAGGGCCAGAAACCCTGAGCCGATAGGCTGGTTCTGGACTTATTTCCTGCCATAATTTACATATTACTATTTAACTATTTATGGTTTTATTACTATTAATTATTTATGGTGCAACTGTAACGAAAACCAATTTCCCCCGGATCAATAAAGTATGACTATCATTAGGTTGTGTTGGTTGTGACTGCAAACAGTGCATTTCACTATATGTTTCAATATACCTGTGATAAATAAATCTTCATAACTCTTGGAATTTATGCCCACTTGTATTTAATGTTCCCATTCTGGGTGAAAAGCTTTCATGATCTATTCAATCTATGCATCTCTACCAAGTTACTTTTCATCCCCTGACACTCCAGAGAAAAGGATCTAATTTTATCTAATCACAAACAAGAGAAAATCTACAGATGCTGGAAATCCAAGCAGCACACACAAAATGCTGGCAGAACTCAGCAGGCCAGGCAGTATCTCTTCATCTTTTTTCTTCCAGTCCTGATGAAGACTCTCAGCCTGAAACATTGACTGTACTTTTTCCCATTGATGCTGCATGGCCTACTATTCTTCCAGCATTGTGGTGTGATGCTTCAATTTTATCTAACCTCTAATTTTAGCAAGTGCTCTCTAATTCAGAAAATATTCTGGTGAACCTCTTCTGCACCCTTTCCAAAGCCTTTATGTCTTTCCTGTAATGTGATGACCAGAACTGCAAACAATTTCCAAAGAGTTTTACAGCTGCAACATGACTTCTCAATTTTATACTCAGTGCCATGATCAATAAGGGCAAGTAGTCCCAAACACCTTCTTTATCACCCTATCTAATTGTGTTGAGATTTTTAGGAAACTGTGAAATTACACCCCAAGATCCCTCTGTACATCAGTGCTCCTAAGGGCTCTGCCATTTTTCAAATCAAAATCAAATCAAATCAAGTTTAATTGTCATTCAAACTGTACATGGATACAGCTGAATGAAACAGCATTCCTCTGGGGCCATGGTGCAAAAATGTATGCACGCTTTCAAATAACAAGAAAGGGAAAAAAAAGAACATAATCACATTAGAAAACAACTTTTTACTCCAGTCCCTGAGCGACAAGTCTTGCAAATTGATGGTTCCCAGCAGCCCAGCCTGTAATCCTACTGATCTAACACTGGAGGGGAGCTCCGACGGGGGGGTCATCCCCTGCTGAGCCTGGATGCCAAGCTACAATGTAAGCCCGATGACTGAGGCCTTTTCCTAGCTACAACCGAGGTGACACTGCTGCCTTGCCACCAAACAAAGGAAACAGGCCTGCGGAAATCTATGCCAACAGGGTATCGCGATCGCTGAAGAAACAACCAAGACATTCATTCACAGTTTCACTGCATGCTGCCTTTCACCAACTCAAAGCCTCCGACTCCAGTGTCTCTGAGTAGCACGCTGCAGCATGGTCTGCACCAAGGTCAGCTCTTCTGAACCCAGTCTGGCTTCTCTTGCGGCTTGACAGCCCAACTTGAATCCCCAGGCCCGACGAACCGTCTCGATGGGCCAACTCGCCTTTTCTGAACCACAATCTGGCTCTTACTGCACCTCGACCAGCTACTCTGAACAATGTGATGTGATGGATCTGTTGTACAGGTAGTTTTTGGAGTCAAGAATAGTCCTACTATGAATAAAAACACATTTTATACTTTATACTAGCAAGGAGCATTTGTAGCATTTGCTACTACATTTAGCAAGGAGTAAAGACACCTTTGTTTGGCCCCCCAAGAGGCTGTTGCATGTATACATGCTGCCATCTTACTTTTCTCAGATGTTTTTCTTATCAAGAGTGCAACACTTCACATTTGTATGGATTAAAGAACACCTACCTCTGCTGTTTATTGGTCCATATATAGCTCTGTCCTTTGACAAGCTTCTTCACTTTCTACATCTCCACTAATTTCTGTATCACCTGCAAACCACTTAACCACTGTACACAGTCAAAATAATAATCTTCCGTCACTTTGTCTTCTATGGCCAAAAAAATTCTGAATCCAATCTACCAAGTCAATGTCTTAAATTATATCTATTTTGTCTAGACTTTGGTAAGCCCAGTCTGCTTAACTATTCCTCATAGAACAATACAGCCTCCACCCAATCCTGTTTTGTTTTGTAACTCAAAAAACATAAAACTTATCAAAAGAAAAACACGGGAGCTGAGAGATGCATAAACGCTTAGCTTTGTTTTTACTTTTAGCGAGCCATGCACAAATGATGTGGAAGCATGATGATGTATGCCATTTACATATTTCTACAAAAAATCCATAATGAATTATTTACATTAATAAAAATGCTTAATCAAACAATATATTTGCAGTATTACTGAAATATTAAATTTACAACACTCCTTCCTGCTTAGCTATAAACTCCAGCTCAATAGAGAATGCATCTCAATTACATACACAGTATACTGCTGCCTCCATGGAAGATGTAGGAGTTGACTCTGGGACTGCAGGAAGTGGTCAGATAGCTCCGGAAACTCCAGTTTGAATTTCATTGTAGTCCATCGCCAGGACTGCTTGTCCAGGAGTGAAACATTGAACCACCTTTTTTGAGAAGCGCTCAATATGTCTCAGCTGTTTGTCCCGCATACGCCTTCCGAGATTAGGTTTGAGGAGATTCAAGCATGAACACAAGTAATGACTCAGGGACAGCGTAGCAGGTGAGTTGTTGGTTGTAGAGGGTGCTGCATTACAATATGCAAGAAGGAAAATGGTGAACTTCTGGTTCTGTATTAGTGTAGTGTGTTCTGTTGACATCGCTCACAGGGTGTTCTTTAGACTCTGCACAAACTTTTTTCCCAAGTCATTTGTAGCTAGGTGGTACAATGCAGATGTAATATATAATGTATATAATATCTAATCTAATCTAATCTAATACATTTTAATTCATTTATTTTCAGGAATGACTGAAGCTATTCTGCAACAAAATGTGGTCCATTCTCACTGACTAAGTGTTCTACAATACCAGTCCTTGAGAAGAGGCTTTTCAACACATCAACAGAGTGTTGATCAGGACATTTCCAGGAATGGAGAATATCTTGACATCCTCTGGATGTGTTGGCATCCTGAACAGTGCATGGCAAACTGCTCAATCTGCTAACCAGATAAAGTTTCGATCCAACACTTTCAGTTTGACCACACCTAGATTCCTTGCATGTGGCTCCTCCAACTCTTTAGCTCTCAGCTTAGATGGCACTACGTCTCTCAATCCCCACATAGGGCAAGCTCCATCAAAGGCAAGTTCACCCCCGTGTTGGTAAAAATGGGGGAACTGGAATTTCTGCTGCACATTCCAATCATTTTGTGTGGCCATGTAGACTGGAGAGAAGGTGGGGTCTTTTCTGCTTTCTGTTTGAATCATCTTTGGCACGATAGGGAGACTTTTGATCTCATTAGGGAGAGTACATCAAGAGGATTGTCCTCTTTTATAACTTTTTCAGGTGTTTTCTTTTCCAAGGATAAACAGGGCTATCTATTAGCATTTCCATTATTAGTTGTTCTCTTGAATTCGCTCTCTGGATTCATGCAGCAGCTGTTCATGTGGAACACCTTTCTGTGGATTGAAAATGGAAACCAATAGTTGGTGATCAATAATGAGGGTAAACTCTTTCTTATGCAAGCACTGATTAAAACATTTTACAGCCTAAAGCAGAATCAGGGCCACTGTTAATCTGTGCATAATGTTTCTCTGCAGCAGCAAGTGACCGTGATACAAAGGCTATGGGACATTCACTTCCATTACTCATAACATGTAACATAACTCTACATATACCATAAGATGGGGCATCACAGGCAAGCTTCACTGGATGATGTGGATCACAATGTATGAGTATGATATCTGATGTTACCATTTCTTTTGTCTTTTGGAAAACCACCTCACACTTCTTTGTCCATTGCCATTTCTTCCCAACCTGTAATAGTAAATTCAATGGTTGGAGCACAATAGCCAGGCTTGGCAGGAATTTGTTATAGTAATTGACAAACCCTAAAAAGGTCCACAACTGTGTCACACCTTTTGGCCTTGAGGCATCCATCACTGCTTGAATTTTGTCAGCAGACTTCTGTATTCCTTATGCATCAATGGTTTGACCACAGTAAAGGGATGAGTGGTTTAAAGAATTCACACTTGTTGCATCAATCGTCTAACCTTTTTATCCCTATCTTGAGATTTTGGAGATGTTCCTTGTCATCCTGTCATACAGGTAATGCTAAGTGCCTGGGCATTCTTTCAGCACCTGGTTCATAGCTTTCTGCAGACTGTAGGTGCAGACACTAAGTTCAAAAATAAGCCATTATAGTGTTAAGGCTCCTTGTCAGTGTTTGCAGTGAGAAAAACTTTGGACTCTTTTTCCATCTCCATCATCTTTAAGAAGGCCTCAGCTAAGTCCACTTTTCTGAAGTGTTTTCCTCATAAATGTTTGCAAAGGTATCCTTTATCCTTTCAGTACTGGGTTGATGTTGACTTTAAAATCACCATAGACCCTGAATGACCTATCCTTCTTGGCTACTAGGACCACTCAACGCTGGAGAAATTTCATCAGCCTCCAAGCAATCTAGCTCACTGGCTACTTTATCGTAGATGGTGTAAGTAACTGGAGATGTGTTGTAAAACTCGGGTGCAGCATTTTCATTTGACACTATTTTACCCTTGAAGTGTTTCAGTTTTCCAAAGCCATTCTTGAATACTGCTGTTGAACCATCCAGTAACTTTCTTAATTCACTTTCAGTTGACTCTATTTCAGGGGATGTGGCATGCGAATGATGGATGGATCGCCAATCGAATTATTGTTGTCTCAGCCAATCATAGCCCCAAAATGCTGGCCCTCCTATTTTTACCACATGCAAGCTCAATGTGGTTTATAAGTTGTTGTATTTCTCTGTCTTTTCGCCAGTATCATTTCTTAGTTGGATAGCTGTAGGCTTCCATTTGGAATTTTTGAAATGCCATTCAAAGTCCTTTTGTGGAATGACTGAAACAGCTGAACCAGTGTCCAATTCCATTTTAATTATTTTGCCATTCATTTCTGGCATAAGCCATATTGCTTGTCTATTGTTCATTTTCACACTGTAAATCTCAAGGCAACACAATCCTGTGTGACTCTCATGTTATCAGACTTTTCATCGAGTCTGCTCCACCATTTCATCATGGCTTATGCAATTTTCCTCTCAGCATCAATCTCCTACCTTCTGTTTGTATCCCAACATGCCCTAACAAATCAAGAATCTATCAACCTCTGCCTTAAATATACATGAAGACCTGGCCTCCACAGCTGCCTGTGGCAAAAATTCTACAGATTCATCATTCTCTGGCTAAAGAAATTCCTGCTAAGCTCCATGCTAAAAGAACACCCCTCTATTCTGAGGCTTTGTCCTCTGGTCTTAGGAAAGATTCTCTCCACATCCATTCTATCAAGGCCTTTTAGCATTCAATAATGTTCAATTAAGCCACCATCATTCTTTTGAATTCTAGTGAATACAGGCCCAGAGCTATCAAACGCTCTTCATATGACAAGACATTCAATCCTGGAATCATTTTTGTGACACTCCTTTGAGCCCCCTTCAGTTTCCAGCACATCCTTTCCAAGATAATGGGCTCAAAATTACTCACAATATGCCAAGTGAGGCCTCACTAGTGCTTTATAAAGTCTTATCATTGCATACTTGTTTTTATATTCTAGTCCCTTTGAAATGAATGCTAATATCGCATTTGCTTTCTTCACCACAGTCTCAACATGCAAACTAAATTTAAGGGAATCCTACACAAGGACACCCATGTCTCTTTGTGCCTCAGTTTTTTGTATTTTCTCTCCATTTAGAAAATAGTCTATCCTTTCATTTCTTCTACCCAAGTGCATGACCATATACTTCCTGATATTGAATTCCATCTACCACATCTTTGCTCATTCTCCTAATCTAAGTCCTTCTGTAGCCTCTCTACTTCCTCAAAACTACCTGCCCCTCCAACTATCTTCATGTCATCTGAAAACTTTGTAACAAAGCCATCAATTCCATCATCCAAATCATTGACATATAATATAAAACGATTCGGTCCCAACATAGACCCCTGTGCACTACCACTAGTCACCAACAGCCAACCAGAAAATGCTCCCTTTATTCCCACTCTTTGCCTCCTGCCAATCAGCCACTGCTTTATCCATGCTAGAATCTCTCCTAGAATACCATGTGCTCATAGCTTGTTAAGCAGCCTTATGTGTAGCACCTTGTCAAATGGCTTCTGAAAATCCAAGTACACAACACCAACCAATTCTCCTTTGTCTTTCCTGCCTGTTATTTCCTACATTACCACAGATTTCCTTGAGGAAACCATGCTGACTATGGCCTATTTTATCATCTGAGAACTCATTCTTTATATTCAACTCCAACGTCTATTCAGCCATTGAAGTCAGACTCACTGGCTTCTAGTGTCCTTTCTTCTGCTTCTCTCCCTTCTTGAACAGTGGTGTGACATTTGCAATTTTCAGTGTTCTGGAACCATTCCAGAATCTAGTGATTCTTTAAAGATCTTTACTAATGCTTCCACAATCTCTTCAGCCACCTCTTTCAGAAACATGTGGTGTACACCATTTGGTCCAGGTGACTTATCTGCCTTCAGACATTTCAGTTTTGCAAGAGCCTTCTCTCTAGTAATGTTAACTTCACACACTTCATGTCCCCTGGCACCTAGAACTTTCACCACTCTGCTAATGTCTTACACAGTAAAGACTGACGCAAAATACTTATTCAGTTCACCTGCTATTTCATTGTGCCCCATTACTACCTCTCCAGTATGGCTTTCCAACAGTTCAATTTCCATTCTCGCCTCTCTTTTACAGTTTATGTATCTGAAGAAACTTTTGGTGTCTTCTTTAATATTATTGGTTAGCTTCATCTTGTATTCCACCTTTATCTTCTTAATGACTTTTTAGTTGCCTCTGTTAGTTTTTAAAATCTCCCCAATCCTCTAACTTACCACTAATTTTTACTCTATTGTATGCCTTCTCTTTGGCTTTTATGTTGGCTTTGACTTCTCTTGTGTCATCTTTCCTTTAGGATACTTCTTTCTCTTTGGGATATATATATATATTTTGTGCTCTCAGAATGGCTTCCAGAAATTCCAGCCATTGCTGCTGAGCTGTCACCTCTGCCAGTATTCTTTTCAAATCAGTTCCGGCGAGCTCCTGTCTCATGCTTCTGTAATTCCCTCTACTCCACTGTAATATTGATACATCTGACTTTAGTTTCTCCTTCTCAAATTTCAGGGTGAATTTGATCATATTATAATCAATTGTCCCTAAGGGTTCTTTTACCTTAAGCTCTCTAATCAATTCCGGTTTGTTGCACAACACCCAATCCAGAATAGCTGATCCTCTAATGAGCTCAACCACGAACTGCTCTAAAAAGCCACCTTGTAGGCATTCTAGAAATTCCACCTCATGGAATCCAGCACCAACTTGATTTTCCCAATCTACCTGCATATCAAAATCCCACATGAATATTATAACATTGCTCTTTTTATATACATTTCCTATTGTAGACCATTTGAAATTTGTAGATCACATCCTTATTACTGTTTGGGGTCTGTATACAACTACCATCAGGGTCTTTTTAGTACTATCCACAATGATTCAACACTTCTGACACATATTGGCTCTTTTATTGATTCGATTTCATTTTTTACCAACAGAGCAACCCCACCCACTCTACCTTCCTGCCTGTCCTTTCGATATAATGTGTATCCTTGGACATAAAGCTCCCAGCTACGATCTTCTTTCAGCCACGACTCAGTGATGCCTACAAAATCATACCTGCCAATGTGCAACTGTGCTGCAAGTTCGTCTATTTTATTCCGTATACTACACGCACTCAAGTATAATACCTTCAGTCCTTTTCTGTTTTGTCCACCTTTTACATTGTAACTTATCCTGTTGACTGAAATTTTGCCATATCAACAGCCCCTCCTCACTGCATATTGCCGCTATTTGTAAACCTGCTGCCTCATCTTCAGCACTATTATCCGCCTTTCCGACAATACTTCTTGCATTGATATATAGGCAGCTCAAGACACTAGTCTCACCATGTTCAGCCTTTTGATCCCTAACTTTGTCTGAGGTCTTACTAACATCTGCCTCAACAATCTCTCCACTAACTGTTCTGGTGCTCTGGTTCCCATCACTCTGCAACCCTCGTTTAAACCCCACCATGCAGCATGAACAAACTTCCCACTGGGATATTAGTTTCCCTTCAGATCAGGTGCAAACCATTCTGTCTGTACCGGTCCCACCTTTCCTGGAAGAGAGCCCAATGTCACAAAAATCTTACGCGCTCTCTCCTACACCAATGCCTAAGCCACGTATTAAACTGTATAATCTTCCTGGTTCTGACCTCACTAGCACATGGCATGGGTAGCAATCCTGAAAGGAGATCACTAAATAAACTGTCATCCATTATGGATAATCAGGCACATCCTCTCCATGAACTATTGAATAAGCAGTGGAACACCCTTTTGAACAGGCTCATTCAGCTCTGCTGTCACAAGGATCATTGCAGAAAATCTTTCCAACTAAATGCAATAAGCATGTACAACAGTTCATCTCTGTGCAACAGAAGAGCACGCAACATTGTTGTAAATGAGTAGTCTCTGTTTTATCATTTCGTACATTATTATTGCACATTATTCTACATTGGTAAATTATTACAGTGTATATTATTATTCTGTACTTTATTAGTTAATATTATTATATTTATTATTATTGCTGAGTGTGTTTTTAAATGTTGATGCTGTAACAAAATAATTTCCCACGGGATCAATAAAGTACTTATTATAATTATAATAATTATTGGTATTTATTATTATTAAGCAATCCCTCAGTGCATCATTAATCCCATCATTGAAATAGCAATGCTTGGACAATCTCAGCAATGCAACCACATAAGCTGAAATAGATTCCCCTTCCTTTTGATTCTGCTTGTGAAACCTAAAGGATTTTGCAATCAACAATGGTTTGGTTCTAAATGTTCCTGCATTACTTTCACAAAATCAGCAAAAATCATTTCAGCTTGTTTGGTTAGAGCAGTCAAACTTCCAAGGAAACTGTTTGACTTTCCATCTTTTACACTCAACAAAACTGGAACTTACTTTGCATTGACTATTTCATTTGCTTCAAAATGTGCAACTGAATGCACTTTTCTTTCCAATGTAGCCAGTATTTTCCTTTATGATTATTATCACCTGATATTCATTGCTTATGAACCTGAAATTTCCTTCATTTTCTGTCTTTTTTTTTAGCTTGAATGTCTCCTGTGCTTCTTAAGAAAAATAAAAGTGCTGTACTTTTTTTAAAAACTCAAATGTCTCTCTCTCCCCCTTGCATAGAGCGAATGCACTGTGCTTCAACAGGTAGGTAGTCGTCTTGGGTTCATTTTAAAACTTACTCGTCGCCACTGTTATGTTTTGTAACTCTGATGATGACGTCGACTCAGACCTGAGAGGCTAGCGTCGGGCATTTTCATGCCTTATAAGGCACAGTTTGAAAGGCTGTGTGGGGCGCCACTCCTCACACAGACACTTCGCTGTATTATTTTACGAGGCCGAGTTGTGAGCTCGACATCAACCCGGCGCAGATGGAGAGCGCGCACGGGGGCGGTCTGTCACTGGATCGAACTCAGGAACGCCCGTTCTTGAGTCTGGCGCTGATCTCACTGCGCCACCAGCCGACCTTAAAGTGTAACTCTAAAAACATGAAACTAATCAAAAGAAGAACAAGGAGCCAAGAGATGCGTGTATGCTTACTTTCATTTTTACTTTTATCGAGGCACACACTTGTGATGTGGTGGCATGATGACATATGCCATTCCTGTACTGTAACTCATGATGAATTATTTAAACAAACAAAGAATGCTTAATCAAACAATATATTTACAATATTACTCAAATATTAAATACATAACAAGCCTCTCCTCTCAATCCATCCCAGGAATTGTTCTGATGGTCATCATTCCACTTGCCCTATCACTAATAGATCTTTCCACACATTGAGAGAAAAACCAGGTAGTCAAAGTTTCCAGAAGTGGCATCAGTATGGCTCTACGGAATAAAGGTGTTCTTACATTCGACTTTTGGATTCGCAATATACCTTGTTATGACCTCGCACTTTATTATTTACCTGCACTGCATTTCTCATTCATCTTTACACCTTATTCTGCATTGCTGTTGTTATACACTTTTCTTTCTCAATTCACTGTGTAATGATTTGATCTGTATAAACAGTATGCATACAAGATTTTCATTGCACATGTGACAACAATAAACCAATGGCAATACCAATAAAAAATTCTCATTCTGAGCTAATTCTTTTTCTCTTCCAGAAATGTTAATCTTAAAGTAACTCTGTTCAGCTACTCAATTGAGATTTGCAATTGTCTCTTGAGTTTAGAAAAATGAAGGGGAATCTCACTGAAACCTATTGAATATCGAAAGGCCTAGATAGAGTGGATGTGGAGACACTACTTCCTCTTCTGGGGGAGCCTAGGACCAGAAGCCACAACGTCAGAATAGAAGAATATCCTTATAGAGCAGAGATGAGGAGGAATTTCTTTAACCAAATGGTGGTGACTCTGTGAAATTCATTACAACACACAGCTATGGAGGCCTAGTTATGGGTGGAGGTTGACAGTTTCTTGATTAGTAAGGGCATCAAAGATTATGGGGAGAAACCAGGAAAATGGGGTTGAGAGGGATAATAAATCAGCCACGATGGAATGACGGGCCAGACTCAATAGGCTAAATGGCCTAATTCTGCTCCCATGCCTTATGGTCTTATGATCTTTTGCTTTCTTCATCCTTTTTTTTCTGACAAAACAAAGGGAAGGGTAACTTGCATTATGAGAGTGTCCTGTCTGGATGCATCATTGTGTAGTATAGAAGCTGTAAGATATCGGACCGCAGGACCCTACAGAAGATAGCAAAAATGGTCAAGGGGATCACCGGTATCTCCCTCCTGCTGTTTGTAACATTTACAAGGAAGGGTCCAAAGCATTGTTAAGAATCCCTACCACCCACCCACAATCTCTTTGACCTACTACCATCAGGAAGAAGGTACAGAAGCATCAGGACTAGGACTGCTAGACAGAGTAACAGCTTCTTCCCTCAGGCTGTGACACTAATGAATACCCTGCCACCACTGGGGTCTTGCTACCAGGACAGTGAGCTGTTTACTGTTTACTGTACCATTTACTGTGACCTGTGCTGTACACTACATGCAATTTAAAGTATATTTTATTTGTATAAATCTCTTCAATGAAATGGTGATGTTGCTGTTGACTAACCACCTTGACTGTGATGAGTTTATTCGTTTTTTAAACAAGTTTAGAATCCAAAATATTTTCTTTTAAATTCCTGTCAGACTTGAGGGGATATTCTCAAGTCTGGAACATTCAGACTTGAGAAAATCCCCTCAGGAAATGCACCATCATTCAGCAGCTTGTGAATCTCACTTGCTTCTCATGGATCTTTGCATAACTCATACACGGACAGTGCTGCACCGATAAACTCTTAAGTATGTTGGACCAAAAATATTGAATTGAAACCTGAACATAAGTCCAGCAAGAAGCTATTGTATTACTGTTTCTGGACAAAGTTCGCCCCTGAAGTTTTTTATGTCCCACTGTACAGAGAATGTAATCAAAACTTTTCTGAAATCTTAATTAAATTTAGTGCAGATCTTTAGAGTAAAGGAGAAAATGGAAAATGAGATACTGTAACATTGTGATAACTCAAACATAGATCAGTATCAAAGTCATCATCAAGTACAACAAAAAACTTACTTGCAGCAACACCACAGGTACATAGCATCATGTAAGAAGCAAATACAAGAAATTTTAGTGCAAGTGTTCAAGTTGGTCACAGTGACATTGAACTGCAGTGATCAGGGTTCTGCTGGTTGTTTCAAGAACCAAATCGTTGAAGAGAAGTAGCTGTTCTTCGATCTGGTGGTCTGGGACTTCAGGCTCTAACATTCAGGAGATCAATATTTTTCATCATAACATTTTAAAGATGATATACTGTACCTTAATAATATATATTTTTTAATTTTAGCTTTTACATGTAATGTATTTTCAAGTTTACACAGAAACTATATAAAATATGCTTCTATGACAGGATTTTATATTCTTGCATTTGACTTACAAATACAATATTATTTGAAATGAATTGTTTGAAATGGTTCTAGCATTTCTCATGTTGAACCTGTCCAAATATAATAACGGCAAGATAATTTAGTCTAATATTCAAAGTTCCAAGTTCAAATTATATTTATTATTATTGTATGTATCCATTATACAAGCTTTAGAGATTCTTTTCCTAACAGGCAGCCACAACACAAAGATACAAAGAAAAAACTATATTTAAATATAACTCACTGAAATTAAAAAAAAAATTACATAAGAGTACCTTCTGACAGTGTCTCTGCTCGAAGGCTTTCTTTTACCCTGGGCCTGTAAATATTCTTTCTTTTGAGAAATGGCCTGTTAAGTAGGATCCTCTCATATGCATGTAAGATATTGTATATTGTTCCTACAACATATTCCCCGTATCCTGGCCAATAAACTTCTCTTCGTCATCCTCACTAAAAACAATTAACTGATCATTATCTCTATGCTATTTGTGAGAATTAGCTGTGGAACTATATTAAATTAGTGACAACATTTCCAAAGTTTTGAGTGTAAAGCACTTTCAGATGACATATAGCTGCAAGAGGTGTTAGATGCTTGAAAATCTTCCCTTCTCTCTGTTCTACTTTTCTTAGAAAGGTATTTCTCATCGTGTATCAAATCATTAGATCACATTCCACTATCTGAGGACATACCAAAAGAAATTCAGAAATTACTGGATGAATTTTCCATAGGTAGAATCTGTGGAAGAAGAAACAGTTAATGTATCGGAGTCTTTATCTGAATTGTTATTTCAACTTTTTTGGCATCTACAATTTTTGAACTTTTATTTACCATTGAATTTACTGAAGGGGGGGTGTCTTTGAAGGGGGATCTCATTGAACACTACCGGATGCTGAAAGGGCTGGTTAGAGTGGATGTGGACAGGATGTTTCCATTGGTAGGAGATCCTAGGATCCAAGGGCAAAGCCTCAGAATAAAGGGGTGTCCCTTTAGAACTCAGCTAATGATGAATTCCTTCAGCCAAACAGTGAATCTGTGGAATTCATTGCCAGGGAGAGCTGTAGAGGCTGAGTCAGAGGGTGATTAGTTCTTGATTGGTAATGGGCGGGGTATTAAGGGTTTATAGGGAGAAGGTGGGATAATGTGCTTGCAGAAACAGAGCAGACTCGATGGGCTAAATGACCTAATTCCGCCTTTGTATCTCACGGTCATATGTTCAAATTCACTGGTGCTTCTTTTCTTGGAATGCTAACCTTGAAGAAATTGTACTCAATTCTCTGACAAGACAAGATTAAGCAGACTGCTGCTCATGAGGTGAGAAAACTGCTATAAGGATTTTAGCTATGATATTCTCCTATAAGGGTAAGGATTCGTGCACATTTCCTTCCAAAAGCAGAAAAGTATCAAGACTCTATACCCTTTTTGAAATGGCATGTTTTGCTGTGTTGATTTTAAAAATAAATTCTGATATTATCACATCATGTTTCACTGCAAGCCAAGTTGGATCATGCTCATTCCCAATTTTAAAAAACCACGATGTTCTGCCTTTTATGCAGTTTCCGCATCTTACCTGCCAAGAAAATGGAGTACAAATAGTTGATCCAGTTACTGCTATGATTTATCAACATTTGGTTTGTTCATTTTGTTTGAAATAACATCTTAGAAATGATCTGAAGTCTCTCAAAGCATTTCAAAATCTCAGGTCTTTCTTTTTTTTAATGAACATTTGTCTATTCTTGATTGATGTGGAGCAATTGTTAATGTAAGAGCCTGAGTAAAGAGAACAAACCAATGGAATAAAAGTCTCCAAACCTTGCTATATATTAAAATGCTGCTCTCTATTACTGGATAATCTGGCAATTTTGGAAGCTTGGTGGCTATGTACTGACAGATTGTTTGGACTATTGAGTGTTACTCTTATCACAGAATCAGAATCATGTTTATTATCATACCTTGTGTTGTTTTGCAGCAGAAGTATGGTGCAAGACATGAAAGTTATGAAATACATAAATAGTGCCAGAGGCAAACAAGGAGGAGATACTCACGAGTTCAGGGACCAATCAGAAATTTGAAGGCTGAGGGGAAGAAGCTGTTCTGAAAGTGTGTATGCATCTTCAGTTTCTTATACCTCTTTCGTGATGGTGGTAACATCAGGAGGTCATGTCCCAGTTGGTGAGGGTCTACAAGGATGAACCTTCGTTTCAACTGAGACTCACATACATTCCCGGCTCTTGACATTCTAGATTTCAACACCAGCTCTGGCCACACTATCAGACAGCAATCTTAGCCCCCTGGTTCTGACTGCACACTTTACTTGTGCTCTGGACCCTTGGCTCACATTCTGGACTAATGAGGGAACTAATTGTAAATCCATGAGGATTTCCAAACATATTACCTCTTGTATGGGATGTAGGCATGGCTGGCAAGGTCACATTTATTGCCCATCCCTTGATGAGTGTGAACCGTTACTGTCCTTGTGGTGAATACACTCACAGAGTGCTGCTAAGATGAGAGCTCCAGTATTTTGACCTAGTAATGGTAGAAGGATGGTGACATATGGTAAGTCAGGATCGTGCTAAAGTTGAATGGAAGCTTGCTGCTGGTTGTGCTTCTTTGCACCTGCTGCCTTGACCATTTGCATGGGAGATGTCATGGGTTTGAAAGGTGCCATCAGTGTAGCCAATTTAAGTAAACGCAGTGCACCTTGCAGATAGTGGATGTTACAACCTCTGAGCAGACTTGTTCCAGATCTTGCTGAGCTTCTTGCATGTTATTGGATCTCAACTCATCTGCACAGGTGGATAATCTATCACTTGTGCCTTGGAGATGGTGGAAAGATATTGTAGATTCAGGAAGTGAGTTACTTGCCTCAGAAAGCAAGCCATTAACTTGATCCTCTTTCCATGGTAGTTCTAAAGCTATTCCAGTTATTGATGTCATTTGCTATTTTTCAGTCTGTGTCCAAATGCTGTCCAGGTCCTGGACACAAAGTTTTTCAAGGAGTAGCATGAAATAACATGGCCCTATAATTTGTGTTATAATTTCTTGGAATGCCAATCAATTCCTCTCAAGTGGAATGAGAAGGAGACTATAATGAGACTCCTAAAGCTTCATCTTTAACTAGTATCTTTGTTCTCCAAGATTTAGTACCAAAGAAGTAGGCAGAGTTTACTTTCATTTCACTAGCATATCTTCTTCTTCTTAGGCAATCTTCTGGTTAGAGCCATGGTTAGAACAGAATTAGGAAGTCATGTCGCACTTGTATAAATCTTTGATTAGGCAACACTTAGAGTATTACATGCAATTCTGATCACCCCATCTCAGGAAGGATATGTAGGCTTTGGAGAGGTCCAAGAAAGGTTTATTAAGATGTTGGCTGGAATCAGAATTACTATTGCCAGTATGTAGAACATACCAGAATTGATTATGATTCAGACCCGAGCATACAACAAAGGACAACACCATTACAGACACACAAGAGCAACCAACAATTTACAAGACAATAGTGCAAACAGCCATGAGCAGTCAACAATGAGCAGAACGGTTACATGCGCAAAACTCAAAAATCAAGCTTAAGTAAATGTGAACATCTGAACAGATTTAATAATTATCAATAGAACAGGGAAAGCAGGAAGGACCATTTAACAGATGTTATGCAGGGACAGCTTGAGTTTATACCTGAGTAAGTTAGATGTTAGCTAAAAGGAGAGGTTGAACAAACTAGCAATGTTTTCCTTGAAGTACTAGAGGCTGGGAGAAGACCTGCTAACAGTTTATAAAATTAATAGACGTATAGATAGAATAGACAGTTAGAGCCTTTCTTGCCGAGGTAAGAAGACATTGAATACTAGAGGGTATAAATTTAAGGGAAAGTGAAGACTGTTCAAAGGGGATGTTGGGGAGATTTTTTTTACACAAAGGGTGGTAGGTGCCTGAAGTGGAGGCTGACACAATGGTGGAGTTGAAGTTTCTATTTTAGAATGGACATGAGTATGCAGGAATGGAGGGATATGGACCATGTGCAGGCAAAAGAGATTTAGTTTAATGAGACATTGTGGGCAGAATGGCCTGTTTCTATGTTGCATTGTTCTATCTCATTTAACTAACCCTTCCAGATGGAGGATGACTTGCTTCCAGTTTAACTTTAGATGCTCTGAGGGGACCAATGAGGCTTTGGATGCTCCCTCAGATGGGGCAATTGGGAAAACTGTACTCACCATCAAAGACCCCAACAGGCATAGAACTGTTTTCAGTACCACCATCAGAAGCCTTAAGTCCCACACCACCAGGTTCAGGAAGAGCTGTAACCCTGAACCAGCATGGATAACTTCAACCACCACTACTTTGAACTGTTTCTGTGACTTACAGGCTCACTTTCAAGGACACCTTACAACCTATGTTCTCAATATTAATTTTTTATTTGTATAGTTTGTCTTCTTTTACACTTAAGTTGCTTGTCATTCTCTATCTGTTCATATATAGTTTTTCATAAATTCTATTGTATTTCTTTTTTTTCCCAGTAAATGTATCCAGGAAAATGAATCTCAATGTAGTATATGGGGACATACACATACTTTTGCTAATAAATTTACTTTGAACTTTGAATTGATGGAGTGAGCAGGAAATTAGTGAAGTGGTTTATTCCTTCCAATGTTTACACAGAATCTCGAATAGCTAGCTCCAACGTTCTCAATACCACAGTCCATCTCTGCTTCGAGTGGTCATGAGCCAGAATTTCAATGGGAACACGTCATCTAGAAGGCTTTGAGCACATCCTTGAATCCTCTGTCCACCTGCTAATCTCGTCTCATGATGGAGCTTGGAGCAGTTTGTGTACTAGGTGAGTTTGGAATCGGCCATGTGGCTGGCTTATCCTGCCCCGTGTAGTCAGTTGAGCACAACTAGGACCTCAATCTAAATCTTTTATGATTCACGGTCTTCACAAGATATAATTAAATGGATATTTAATTTTCACCTGAGGCCTTTACAGGCAAATTACAATGTCAAGATTAGACCCTACTGTTTGAAATGTTATGCTGTTTATTTAATGGAAAAACAATCACGCTTAAACAAGCTCTGCAATATGATACAAAATCAGCAAATAGATAAAAGCTAATGGCGGATTTCTGGACAAGGGGGAATCACTAGGTCTATCTATTTAAACGTTCTAGGCAAGTACCTGCCAATTACACAGCTGGTATTTAAGGCAGCAATAAAGGTCCTCCACCTCTCTCTTTATAGAAGGACTCTTCATTGCTGCTTCTGAAACAATTGTTTTTTTGACTAGTCAAGGTTGTTAGCCCTGTGCTGAATCCCCTAATCTGGAGGACCAGTAGACCACTTTTAGTCTGGCCTCCATACTTTGACCTGTTTGGTATGGGTGACTTTGCCAAGAGCCAAAGCACAAGGCCCTGACTCCAGCCAACATAGTTCTCCAGGTCCCTGAGGCACACAGGCCTCCAAACCACAACAAGTGGTTATGGTGCTCCAGGAGATATTTTAGGCAAGTCCAGCATTTATTCTACATTATTGATTTCCCCGAAGTTGATGATGAGTCACGCTCTTAAAATATGGCAACCAATGTGGTGAAGGCCATCACAAAGTGAGATGGCTTAGGATGTTAGGTGCAGCATATGAGACAAGCAAAATATTTCCAAGGCAAGATGGTGTTTGACTTGGAGGGCTACTTGTGAACCGTAGAGTTATTATGTACCTGCTTGCCTTTCACTTCCAGGTGAGAGACGTGTGGGTTTTACAGATCTAGCAGAAAATCTTTCAGGATTTGCTACTGTGTATTTTGCAAATTAATATGGAATATCATTTAATGACATAGGAAAATCTGCAGATGCTGGAAATCCAAACAACACATACAGAATGCTGGCGGAACTCAGCAGGCTGGCAGCATCTATGGAAAAGAGTAAACAGACAATGTTTCAGGCCTAGACCCTTCAACAGGACTGGGAAAAAAAAAGATGAGGTCAGACTAGGAATGTGGGGGAGGGGAGGAAGGAGTACAAGGTGGCAGGTGATCGCTGAAACTGCGAGAGGGGTGCGGGGGTGAAGTAAAGAGCTGGGAAGTTGTCTGGTGAAAGAGACAAGGGGCTGGAGGAGAGGGTAGAAGACCATGGAAGTAGGGGAGGAGGAGGAGGACCAGAGGGAGGG
This sequence comes from Mobula hypostoma, assembly GCF_963921235.1. NCBI lineage: Eukaryota > Metazoa > Chordata > Chondrichthyes > Myliobatiformes > Myliobatidae > Mobula > Mobula hypostoma. The sequence goes on along the minus strand of NC_086101.1, from coordinate 46,336,886 downwards.
GATAGACAGGTAAGTAGATAAGGTGAGAGAGAGAAACAGGAATGAGGAATGGTGAAAGAGGTGGGGGGGCATGGGAGGTTACTGGAAGTCTGTGAATTTCATTAGCATACCACATTCCACATTCTCCTAATGGAGATTGAATATTTCTCTTGTAAAATCATGGGCAGTTACAAGCACAGGCTATGCTTGTATTTTGCAATTTACTTTTAAAGAAATTTAGTGCACACATCAGTTCCCTTTGAATTATGATGTCAGTGATACTAAATTGTGGCTTGCATTTGCAATATGAACTTGCAATGGCATGCTTGCTCCTCACAGTCTTGGCCTCTCTTGCTTCTATATTGGATGAAATACAACGGTAGTAGAATCATTTCAAGCGTGTATAAGGGTTTGTTAAATCTTAAAACACATTCGACTTCAAAACAAACTTTTAAAACAAAATGGGAGAAGGAAGGAGAGGTAATAATATCTGAGGAAGACTGGACAATAATATGGAGGTATCAATGGAAGTGTACCACTTCACAGAAATGGAGGGAGTTCAGGTGGAAAAACTTAATAAGATATTTTATTACACCCTCTCAGAAATCCCATTATGATAGTAACCCCCCACCCCCCCGTTTGCTGGAGAAATTGTGGAAATCAAAATGCAAACCATTACCATATTTTCTGGGGTTGCCCCGTTATCAAAGACTATTAGAGTGGGCTACATAATGCCCTACAAGACATCTTTAAATGTGAAATACCCTTAGAGAGTGAGACCATATATTTTGGGTATATACCTCAAGAATGGTTGAAAAGATAAATATTTAACGAATGTACTGCTGGTGGCTGTTAAAAAGACCCTTACCCGGAAATGGTTATCACAGGAGAGCCCAACTTTAAATGTATGAATGGAAATTACAATGGATATTTACAAAATGGAGAACACACAAGTCAATGAATATGTTGTTAAAAAAAAAGATCACTCCCTACCCTGTACACGGTTTTCTTCTTTCAATTGTTCTTTCTTTCGTCTCCTTTCTATGAGTGTATAACTCAGCTAAATATTATGTGGAGATTTGTGACAAATATAGTTATATAATATATATGTACAGTATCTGAAATACATCTTATGGAAATGTTTGTTTGATGATGAAATTCAATAAAAAATAAATTACAAAAAAAAAGAAATAATAAAACAGTAAGCTGATTAAAACATCAGAGAGGGGCAAAAGGAGCCGAAGGCTAACATTCAAAGTTTTAGGAACAGCTTCTGCCCGTCCGCCACTACATTCCTGAATGGTCCATGAACTCAACAACACTAACGCGCTGTTCCTCTATTATAACTTAAAGTAATTTCTCATATCTTGCCCTGTACAGCTGCCACAAAATAACCATTTTACCAAATCATATCAGTGATAATAAATCGTTTATCCACTCATCCCTTCCCGCTAATCTCTTTCCTGGTACTTGTCCCTGCAAGTGGCCCAAGTTCTTCACCCTATCAAACCCCACCTCCTTCACCTCCATCCAGGGCTCAACCAGTCCTTCCAAGTGAAGCAACATTTCACTTGAGAATCTGCTGGAGTCGTCCACTGTGTCAGGTGCTCCTAATGCGGCCTCCTCTCCATTGGTGAGACTCGTCGTAAGTTGTGGGACCACTTGATCGAGCACCTCCACTCTATCTGCCACAAGTGGAACTTCCCAGTGGCCAAACATTTTAATTCCAATTCCCATTCCGGTTTCGACATATCGATCCACGGCCTCCTTTTGTGCCAAAATGGAGCTACCCTCAGGGTGGAGAAGAAACATCTTATATTCCATCCGGGTTGCCTCCAACCTAATGGCATGAATATCGATTTCTCCTTCCAGTAAAAAAAATCACCCCATCCTTTCCCCTCATTCCTGTATCCCACTCTGACTTTTACCTCTTCTCACTTGCTATTCATTTCCTCCTAGGTCCCTTCCTCCTTTCCTTTCTCTTATGGTACACTCTCTTCTCCTACCAGATTCCGTCTTCTCCAGCCCTTGGCCATCCACACCAACCTGGCTTCATCTATCACTTTCTAGCTAGCTTCCTTCCCCTCCCCCAACTTCTTTATTCTGGTGTCTTCCCCCTTCCTTCTCAGTCCTGAAGAAGGGTTGTGGCCCAAAAAGTGACTGTTTATTCATTTCCATAGATGCTGCCTGACCTGCTAAGTTCCTCCAGCATTTTTTTGTGTGTTGGTTTGGGTTTCCAGCATCTGCAGACTTCCTTGTGTAGCTAATAAACATGATTCCGATTCTGGCTCTGAAGTTAAACATGAGAAAATTGTGAATAAGATTGTATGGAAAAATAAAGTATTATCAATCTTAGTGGCAAGGATAGCAATATATGATGAATAAATTCATCTGGGGCATCACCAGACTAGATATGCCCAGGCATCATCCCTAATAAAGATGGCAAAGTTTGTCATCAAAATGTCAGTTAAATTTGGCACCTATACCCAGATGGAAAACCGAAAAGAGTTTATTCATCATAGACACTGGGAAAGCAATAGATCATTTTTCAATAGCAGCATAGATAAAAAAAACAAGTAATTAATTTTTAGGGTCACCAAAACTGTATGATGGCCTTCTTCACAAGGGGACTGGAGTACAAAAGTAAGTAAGCCTTGCTGACATTCTGCAGGGTTTTGGTGTGACCAGAGCTGGACCACCATGAGGACTTGTGCCTTATGCCCAAGGAATATCCTTGCATATTTGTGATATGCAAATTTGCAAATGCAGATTTGTTTGACTCTTCCTTAAGTGGGAGGGTTTTCTAATTATGGGATGTTTAATTCCATAATTAGACACGGATACCCAGGCTCTTTCGATTTTGTATATAAAATTCTGTGTTTTGTGCTCACTTTCTTTTTGGCATCTGCCTGATTTTGTTTTGCATGTGAGGGAGGGGGTGTCTATGTTTTTCTTTGAACAGGTCCCATGGTTTTCTTTGCTTAGTGGCTGTCTGAGGGAAGATGAATCTCAGGGTTGTATACTGCACATCGACGAGGTTAGGTCTATATTCATTGATAGAAATTTACAAAGTAGTTGCTGAAAGGTTGAATCAACTCTCTGGGGAATTTAGAACCGGGGGAACATGCCTCAGTGTGGAAATCTTGCCTTTTAATACTAACATGGGGAGACATTTCTTAATTCTGAGGATTGCGTGCTTTGAGAGTACTCAAAAGTGTGGAGGATCAGTTATTGAGTATATCCCTGATTAAGCTTAGGGTACGTCCACACTACGCTGGATAGTTTTGAAAATGAAGCTTTTTCTCTTTGTTTTGACCTTCTGTCCACACTGAAACGGCGTTTTCATCCCCCGAAAATGGAGATTTTCAGAAACGATCTTCAGAGTGAATAAATCTGAAAACACCTAATATCCGTTGCTTTTAAAACCGCAAACAAGAGGAATTCTGCAAATGCTGGAAATTCAAGCAACTTTGATGTGTGTTGCCTAATATCTGTTGTCGTGTGTACGGGGTAACCGGAGAGATTTAAAAATGCTGTTGTGACAACACCTCAACAACAATGCTTTTTCTGCTTCTGCTTGGTACTGCGCAAGACCATAAGACCATAAGACCATAAGACAAAGGAGCAGAAGTAGGCCATTCGGCCCATCGAGTCTGCTCCGCCATTTTATCATGAGCTGATCCATTTTATCCTATTTAGTCCCACTGCCCCGCCTTCTCACCATAACCTTTGATGCCCTGGCTACTCAGATACCTATCAATCTCTGCCTTAAATACGCCCAATGACTTGGCCTCCACTGCTGCCCGTGGCAACAAATTCCATAGATTCACCACCCTCTGACTAAAAAATTTTTTTCGCATTTCTGTTCTGAAAGGGCGCAGTTGGTGTGAACGCAGCTGTTATAACGCGCAGTTGGTGTGAACGGCGTGAGAGTTAAATTGTAAAGTGAGCTTTTTTGACTATTTAAAAACGCTGTCATGATGTGCCGGAACAGATAGCCGCAGCGTGGCATTTCATTGTTTTCTTGAACGCAACCACCTAACAATTTCAGAACAGACAGCAACGAGACTGAAGCCAGAAGGGTTAGAAATGTACTCACCAAATACTTTGACCCATAGCTTACTGAATAAATAAGTATACTCACTTTGCCCTGTTTTCTATCCTTGCTTGTATGAAGGTGGTTCACCTATTTATGCAAGTACTTCACTGACAATAGATGTGTAACAGCCTAATGTAACATTGTATGGAGATACAAGATAACACTGATGCAGACGTTTTATACATTTAACAAGGTGCTTTATTAATGCAGCAGAGTTAGTCAGTTTTTCAATGTTCGTTGTCAGCCGGGTCATACTGTCCGTGAACGCCCTGTCGGATGCCTCCATACGCTCCAGTATTTGTTTTTTTTAGTTTTACGTCGTCCTGCGCGAGAGCCAAGAGCAAGTCCTTTTAAGTTTTTCTAGTCTGTAACTGGACAAACGCGCACCAAGTATACCGTTTCCTCGTCACTTGTTTTCTGTGTGTCCTGCGCGTGCCCAGTAGGAGGAGATTCGCCTAATGTGGAGAGAGATATTTTGAAAAACATTTAGTGTGGATACCTGTCGTTTTTACTCGAATCCGGCGTTTTCAAAATTATCCAGTGTAGTGTGGACATAGCTTTAATAGTTCTTTCTCTTCACTGGGGAAATTAAGGGAAATGGTCATGGAGTGGGAATTTAGATTTGACATATATAAAAAAAACAGATTCATGGCCTTTTTGAATGGCAAATCATAGTTGGGGGGGTCACGTGATCCAGTATCCAGTTATACTCCATTCCTTGCTTCGTGCATAGTTCTTCAGTGCACAAACCAAATCAAAATTTCATCCAACTCGACAGAAGGTTTAATTAAAAGTACAGTTTCCTTCCCATACACCAGCTGTGCTCAGAAATATGCAAAAGGGACTGGTTTTACGGCCTTGGGGAGAACTGCTCTGAGACATCTCAAAAAATGTAGTGTCCAAAATCAAATCCATTATCTTTACTGCAATCTCACCTACCCAAGGGACAGGAAATTCCCCATAAGCAAACAATGGGTGAAATTACAGCAGGAACTCACCCCACACCCGTGTTTTGTTATGCAATGCCTTTAGAGTACAGCATCACATGTTCAGCATACCTGCTCTTGCGAGACAACTCATTCCCTCCGTTCTTTGTCATTATCCTGTCGTCTATTCAACACTGGACTATTTGCTAAATACACTCAACAGAGCCATTAATCTGTTTTCAAACTGCCGATTCATGGTTATAACAATTTCCTTAATTTTTCTTTCAAGCACTCTCAAATTTCTTCAGCCAATCTTAAACCTCGGCCCTTGCTTACACAGGTCCATCTGTCCTGAAAGTGCTTTTCTCTTTATTTTACTCTATTAAAACCCCACATGATTTTGAATGTTCAATCTCTCTAAGAAAAAGGCTATCCCAGTTTATCCAATTTCCCTATGCAGATCACTCTTCCTGAGGGAATGCGTGGAATGGGCTGCCGGCAACGGTGGTGGAGACAGATACGATAGGGTCTTTTAAGAGACTTTTAGATAGGTACATGGAGCTTAATAAAATAGAGGGCTATAGGTAAGCCCAGTAATTTCTAAGGTAGGGACATGTTCGGCACAACTCTGTGGGCCGAAGGGCCTGTATTGTGCTGTAGGTTTTCTATGTTTCTATAAAATTGTTTCAGCTCCATCTTCCCATCTTCCAGCTTTATGTATCAAAGAAATTTAGGCATGCTTCCTTTGCAATCCCCAATTCCTGTTGGTCATTGTACATAGTTAATAAGTGCATTTTGATCTTGAATTGTGTCCCCTACTCTGAGCCAGGAACCTTGTAGGCTCCAGTAATAAAAAAAAAATCACATTAGACTGAAACACACACAAAATGCTAGAGGAACTCTTAGGTCAGACAACATGTATGGAAGTGATTAAACAGTCGATGTTTCAGGCTAAGACCCCTTTTCAGGACTGAAATGGAAGGGCAAAGACCATAATTAAATCAAAGGATCTATAGACAACATTTTAAACCTTAATGGTGAGTCACTTCAATGTTTGCATCTGATTTGGTCATTAATTTTGTTGTTAAGATTAGTTTGAGGATTTTGCTACATCTGTGACTTCAGAGAGAAAAAATTAAAATCCTAGGTGTAACATGTACCATGCGGGAGTTACATAATTACCATGATCAGTGAGAAATAAGATCAGATAGAATGTAAGTTTAATGTTATCAGCTATATTTAATATACATAAACGTTAACATTAGCTGGTAGCTGTTACTAATCAGGTGATTACTTAAAGAAAGTATACTAACTAGCCGCTGAAGCTTATTGTTAAGGTCTACGTATGAAGTAATACATTAGCACTCTTGAACTTAAACAGGCCTGGATTGAGCAATTACTGAACATGACTAGTGTTGGTCACTTGAAGGGCAGTCTCGCCCTTCTTGCATTCTTCGAGTGCAAGAAGGGCGAGACCGCACAGATGCGTGACGTCAACAGGACCGCGCGGAGAGTTTAAAAAGGCAGGTTGCTGCCAACAGCTCTCTTTTGGATCGGGACTACAGAGCGTCGTGGGAGCTGAATTCTGAAGGAAGGCAGTTCTTTTAAAAACTTCTTCGAGTGCAAGAAGGGTGAGGCTGCGCAGGCGCGTGACGTCAACAGGACAACATGGAGAGTTTAAAAAGGAGCCATCCTATACAGCGGGCAGCTGTCAGAGCAGGCAGCGCAGTGAGTGGGAGCAGAGTGTAGGGCTTTGGCTTCAACGGGCTTCAGTGGTAAACGGGAAGAGGCGAGAGCAAAGCGCCAGCTCTTTTTTTTTCTTCCTGCCCTCCCCCCCTTTCGCGAATCAGCCCAGACAGACAGGAACAGCAGGGCTCTCACAGCTAATGGTACGAGCTAACGGTTTAAAAAGTTTGTCTGTTTGGCGATGTAAGTGGGTGAGTAGACTTATTTTTCCTGTTTGATTCCTGTAGAATTAGATAGCATGCCTGCAGGGTTAGTACTTTGTTCAGGGTGTCAGACGTGGGAATCCTGGGAGACCTCCAGCCTCCCTGATGGCCACATCTGCGCCAGGTGCACCGAGATGAGGCTCCTCAGAGACCGTGTTAGGGATCTGGAGCTGCAGCTTGATGACCTACTGCTTATTAGGGAAAGTGAAGAGGTGATAGACAGGAGCTACAGAGAGGTAGTCATCCCTAGGCCACAGGGGTCAGAGAACTGGGTCACTGTCAAGAGAGGGAAGAGAAATGCCCGGATAGTGGAGAGCACCCCTGTGGCTGTCCCCCTCAGCAACAAATATCTTGTTCTGGATGCTGTTGAGGGGGATGACCTGACAGGGGACGCCCACGGTGACCGGGTCTCTGGCACTGAGCCTGGCACTGTTTTGCAGGACAGAAGGAGTGAGAAGAGAAATGCAGTAGTCGTAGGGGATTCCATAGTCAGGGGAACGGACAGGAGATTCTGTGAGCCTGATAGAGATACCCACATGGTGTGTTGCCTCCCAGGTGCCAGGGTAAGGGATGTCTCGGATCGGGTTTTGAATATTCTAAAGGGGGAGTGTGAGCAGCCAGTTGTCTTGGTACATGTTGGTACCAATGACATCGATAGGACAAAGGAGGAGGTCCTGAAGTGAGATTTCCAGGACTTAGGAAGGAAGCTGAGAAGCAGGACCTCCAGGGTAGTAATCTTGGGATTACTTCCTGTGCCACGTGCTAGCAAGGGCAAGAATAGTAGGATCAGGCAGATGAATGTGTGGCTGAGAGACTGGTGTAGGGGGCAGGGCTTCAGATTCTTGGATAATAGGGATCTCTTCTGGAGGAAGTATGATCTGTTCAAAAAGGACAGGTTACACCTGAACCCGAAGGGGACCAATATCCTGGCGGGAAAGTTTAATAGAGCTGTTAGGGAGGGTTTAAACTAATTTGGCAGGGGGATGGGAACCAGAATGACAGAGCAGAGGAAGAGGAAAACAGAAATAAATCTAAGATAGTGAGCAGTAAAGATGTCAGGAAAGACAGGCAGGTGATGGGGCAAATTGGTAGCCATTGGGATGAGTTGCTGTGCAGTAAAGTTGCAGTGAAATCAAAGCGAAAAGTATCAAATACTCGTCTTAAGGTGTTGTACTTAAATGCACACAGCATAAGGAATAAGGTGGATGATCTTGTCGTACAGCTACAGATTGGCAGGTATTGAACGCTAAAAGAGGGCGTTTAGAGATGGAAATAGAGAGGAGCTGAGGACAATACAGAGGGACCTGAAAGCCAGGATCAGGGAGGCTAAAGACAGATACAGGGGGAAGCTTGAGTGGAAACTCCAGCAGAACAACATGAGAGAGGTCTGGAGGGGGATGAGGACCATCACTGGGTTCTGGCAAACAAGCAACAGAGGAGCTGAGGGCAGTGTGGACAGGGCCAACGAACTTCACCTGTTCTTACCAATTTGACATTGTGACCCCTGCCCATCCCCCACATGAGCCATCTGTTGTCGGCCCCCAGTCAACACATATCCCACTCTCCCCTCCTACCCCTCCTCAGAGTCCCCCACCCTGCTCTCATGACTATACCCCTTCCCCACACGAAACCACCACGGTGGGCTTCACAGCTGAACAGGTGAGAAGACAGCTGAAACATCTCAACCCAGGCAAGGCTGCAGGACCGGATGGTGTCAGTACCAGGGTGCTCAAAGCCTGTACCCCTCAGCTATGTGGAGTACTTCACCATGTATTCACCCTGAGCCTGAGGCTCTGGAGGGTTCCTGTACTGTGGAAAAAAATGTCCTGCCTTGTCCCTGTGCTGAAGACGCCACGCCCCAGCGGCCTCAATGACTACAGACAGGTGGCGTTGACCTCCCACATCATGAAGACCCTGGAGAGACTTGTTCTGGAGCTGCTCCAGCCTATGGTCAGGCCACACTTAGATCCCCTCCAGTTCGCTTACCAGCCCCGACTAGGAGTTGAGGATGCCATCGTCTACTTGCTGAACCGTGTCTACGCCCACCTGGACAAGTCAGCGAGCACTGTGAGGGTCATGTTTTTTGACTTCTCCAGTGCGTTTAACACCATCTGCCCTGCTCTGCTGGGGAGAAGCTGACAGCGATGCAGGTGGATGCTTCCCTGGTGTCATGGATTCTTGATTACCTGACTGGCAGACCACAGTACGTGTGCTTGCAACACTGTGTCCGACAGAGTGATCAGCAGCACTGGGGCTCCACAGGGGACTGTCTTGTCTCCCTTTCTCTTCACCATTTACACCTCGGACTTCAACTACTGCACAGAGTCTTGTCATCTTCAGAAGTTTTCGGATGACTCTGCCATAGCTGGATGCATCAGCAAGGGAGATGAGGCTGAGTACAGGGCTACGGTAGGAAACTTTGTCACATGGTGTGAACAGAATTATCTGCAGCTTAATGTGAAAAAGACTAAGGAGCTGGTGGTAGACCTGAGGAGAGCTAAGGCTCTGGTGACCCCTGTTTTCATCCAGGGGGTCAGTGTGGACATGGTGGAGGATTACAAATACCTGGGGATATGAATTGACAATAAACTGGACTGGCCAAAGAACACTGAGGCTCTCTACAAGAAGAGTCAGAGACGTCTGTATTTCCTGAAGAGACTGAGGTCCTTTAACATCTGCTGGACGATGCTGAGGATGTTTTCCGAGTCTGTGGTGGCCAGTGCTATCATGTTTGCTGTTGTGTGCTGGGGCAGCAGGCTGAGTGTAGCAGACACCAACAGAATCAACAAACTCATTCGTAAGGCCAGTGATGTTGCGGGGATGGAACTGGACTCTCTCACGGTGGTGTCTGAAAAGAGGATGCTGTCTAAGTTGCATACCATCTTGGTCAATGTCTCCCATCCACTACATAATGTACTGGGTGGGCACAGGAGTACATTCAGCCAGAGACTCATTCCTCCAAGATGCAGCACAGAGCGTCATAGGAAGTCATTCCTGCCTGTGGCCATCAAACTTTACAACTCCTCCCTTGGAGGGTCAGACACCCTGAGCCAATAGGCTGGCCCTGGACTTATTTCATAATTTACTGGCATAATTTATATATTACTATTTAACTATTTATGGTTCTATTACTATTTCTATTACTATTTATTATTTATGGTGCAACTGTAACGAAAACCAATTTCACCCTGGGATCAATAAAGGATGACTATGACTATGACTATGACTATGACTATATGATATTGTGGCCATCGCTGAGACCTGGCTAAAGGTTGCATGTCTCTGGGAGCTGAACGTCCAAGGATACACGGTGTATCAGAAGGATAGGAAGGTAGGCAGAGGGGGAGGCGTGGCTTTATTGGTAAGAAATTATATTAAATCATTAGAAAGAGGTGACATAGGATCGGAAGGTGCAGAATATTTATGGGTTGAGCTGAGAAATAGCAGGAGTAAAAGGACCCTAATGGCAATTTATTTATAGGCCTCCAAACAGCTGCAGGGATGTGGACTACAAATTACAACTGGAAATAGAAAAGGCCTGTCAGAAGGGCAGTGTTATGATAATTGTGGGGGATTTTAACATGTGAGTGGAAAATCAGGTCGGCACTGGATCTCAAGGGAGAGAATTTGTAGAATGTCTGCTAGATGGCTTTTTAGAACAGCTTGTTGTTGAGCCCACAAGGGGATCGGCTGTACTGGACTGGGTATTGTGTAATGAACTGGAGGTGGTTAGAGAGATTGAGGTGAAGGAACCCTTAGGAGGCAGTGATCATAACATGATTGAGTTCACTGTGAAATTTGAAAAAGAGAAGCCGAAATCTGATGTGTCGGTATTTCAGTGGAGTAAAGGAAATTACAGTGGCATGAGAGAGGAGCTGGCCAAAGTTGACTGGAAAGGGACACTGGTGGGAAAGACAGCAGAGCAGCGGTGGCTGGAGTTCATGCGAGAAATGAGGAAGGTGCAAGACAGGTATATTCCAAAAAAGAAGACATTTTCGAGTGGAAAAAGGATGCAACCGTGGTTGACAAGAGAAGTCAAAGCCAAAGTTAAAGCAAAGGAGAGGGCATACAAGGAAGCAAAAATTAGTGGGAAGACAGAGGATTGGGAAGCTTTTAAAACCTTACAAAAGGAAACCAAGGAGGTCATTAAGAGGGAAAAGATTAACTATGAAAGGAAGCAAGCAAATAATATCAAAGAGGATACTAAAAGCTTTTTCAAGTATATAAAGAGTAAAAGACAGGTGAGAGTAGATATAGGACCAATAGAAAATGACGCTGGAGAAATTGTAATGGGAGATAAGGAGATGGCAGAGGAACTGAATGAATATTTTGCATCAGTCTTCACTGAGGAAGACATCAGCAGTATACCGAACACTCAAGGGTGGCAGGGAAGAGAAGTGTGCGCAGTCACAATTACGACAGAGAAAGTACTCAGGAAGCTGAATAGGCTAAAGGTCGATAACTCTCCTGGACCAGATGGAATGCACCCTCATGTTCTGAAGGAAGTAGCTGTGGAGATTGCGGAGGCATTAGCGATGATCTTTCAAAAGCCGATAGATTCTGGCATGGTTCCGGAGGACTGGAAGATTGCAAATGTCACTCCGCTATTTAAGAAGGGGGCAAGGAAGCAAAAAGGAATTTATAGACATGTTAGCGTGACATCGGTGATTGGGAAGTTGTTGGAGTCGATTGTCAAGGATGAGGTTACAGAGTACTTGGAGGCATATGACAAGATAGGCAGAACGCAGCATGGATTCCTTAAAGGAAAATCCTGCCTGACAAACCTATTACAATTTTTTGAGGAAATTACCAGTAGGCTAGACAAGGGAGATGCAGTGGATGCTGTATATTTGGATTTTCAGAAAGCCTTTGACAAGGTGCCACACATGAGGCTACTTAACAAGATAAGAGCCCATGGAATTACGGGAAAGTTACATACGTGGATAGAGCGTTGGCTGATTGGCAGGAAACAGAGAGTGGGAATAAAGGGATCCTATTCTGGTTGGCTGCTGACCAGTGGTGTTCCACAGGGGTCTGTGTTGGGGCCGCTTCTTTTTACGTTGTACATCAATGATTTGGATTATGGAATAGATGGCTTTGTGGTTAAGTTTGCTGACGATATGAAGATAGGTGGAGGGGTCGGTAGTCGGTAGTCGGTAGTGTCTCCCATCCACTACATAATGTACTGGGTGGGCACAGGAGTACATTCAGCCAGAGACTCATTCCTCCAAGATGCAGCACAGAGCGTCATAGGAAGTCATTCCTGCCTGTGGCCATCAAACTTTACAACTCCTCCCTTGGAGGGTCAGACACCCTGAGCCAATAGGCTGGCCCTGGACTTATTTCATAATTTACTGGCATAATTTATATATTACTATTTAACTATTTATGGTTCTATTACTATTTCTATTACTATTTATTATTTATGGTGCAACTGTAACGAAAACCAATTTCACCCTGGGATCAATAAAGGATGACTATGACTATGACTATGACTATGACTATATGATATTGTGGCCATCGCTGAGACCTGGCTAAAGGTTGCATGTCTCTGGGAGCTGAACGTCCAAGGATACACGGTGTATCAGAAGGATAGGAAGGTAGGCAGAGGGGGAGGCGTGGCTTTATTGGTAAGAAATTATATTAAATCATTAGAAAGAGGTGACATAGGATCGGAAGGTGCAGAATATTTATGGGTTGAGCTGAGAAATAGCAGGAGTAAAAGGACCCTAATGGCAATTTATTTATAGGCCTCCAAACAGCTGCAGGGATGTGGACTACAAATTACAACTGGAAATAGAAAAGGCCTGTCAGAAGGGCAGTGTTATGATAATTGTGGGGGATTTTAACATGTGAGTGGAAAATCAGGTCGGCACTGGATCTCAAGGGAGAGAATTTGTAGAATGTCTGCTAGATGGCTTTTTAGAACAGCTTGTTGTTGAGCCCACAAGGGGATCGGCTGTACTGGACTGGGTATTGTGTAATGAACTGGAGGTGGTTAGAGAGATTGAGGTGAAGGAACCCTTAGGAGGCAGTGATCATAACATGATTGAGTTCACTGTGAAATTTGAAAAAGAGAAGCCGAAATCTGATGTGTCGGTATTTCAGTGGAGTAAAGGAAATTACAGTGGCATGAGAGAGGAGCTGGCCAAAGTTGACTGGAAAGGGACACTGGTGGGAAAGACAGCAGAGCAGCGGTGGCTGGAGTTCATGCGAGAAATGAGGAAGGTGCAAGACAGGTATATTCCAAAAAAGAAGACATTTTCGAGTGGAAAAAGGATGCAACCGTGGTTGACAAGAGAAGTCAAAGCCAAAGTTAAAGCAAAGGAGAGGGCATACAAGGAAGCAAAAATTAGTGGGAAGACAGAGGATTGGGAAGCTTTTAAAACCTTACAAAAGGAAACCAAGGAGGTCATTAAGAGGGAAAAGATTAACTATGAAAGGAAGCAAGCAAATAATATCAAAGAGGATACTAAAAGCTTTTTCAAGTATATAAAGAGTAAAAGACAGATGAGAGTAGATATAGGACCAATAGAAAATGACGCTGGAGAAATTGTAATGGGAGATAAGGAGATGGCAGAGGAACTGAATGAATATTTTGCATCAGTCTTCACTGAGGAAGACATCAGCAGTATACCGAACACTCAAGGGTGGCAGGGAAGAGAAGTGTGCGCAGTCACAATTACGACAGAGAAAGTACTCAGGAAGCTGAATAGGCTAAAGGTCGATAACTCTCCTGGACCAGATGGAATGCACCCTCATGTTCTGAAGGAAGTAGCTGTGGAGATTGCGGAGGCATTAGCGATGATCTTTCAAAAGCCGATAGATTCTGGCATGGTTCCGGAGGACTGGAAGATTGCAAATGTCACTCCGCTATTTAAGAAGGGGGCAAGGAAGCAAAAAGGAATTTATAGACATGTTAGCGTGACATCGGTGATTGGGAAGTTGTTGGAGTCGATTGTCAAGGATGAGGTTACAGAGTACTTGGAGGCATATGACAAGATAGGCAGAACGCAGCATGGATTCCTTAAAGGAAAATCCTGCCTGACAAACCTATTACAATTTTTTGAGGAAATTACCAGTAGGCTAGACAAGGGAGATGCAGTGGATGCTGTATATTTGGATTTTCAGAAAGCCTTTGACAAGGTGCCACACATGAGGCTACTTAACAAGATAAGAGCCTATGGAATTACGGGAAAGTTACATACGTGGATAGAGCGTTGGCTGATTGGCAGGAAACAGAGAGTGGGAATAAAGGGATCCTATTCTGGTTGGCTGCCGGTTACCAGTGGTGTTCCACAGGGATCCATGTTGGGGCCGCATCTTTTTACATTGTACATCAATGATTTGGATTATGGAATAGATGGCTTTCTGGCTAAGTTTACTGATGATACGAAGATAGGTGGAGGGGCCGGTAGTGCTGAGGAAAAGGAGAGTCTGCAGAGAGACTTGGATAGATTGGAAGAATGGGCAGAGAAGTGGCAAATTAAGTATAATATTGGAAAGTGAACGGTTATGCACTTTGGCAGAAAAAATAAACGGGCAGACTATTATTTAAATGGGGAAAGAATTCAAAGTTCGGAGACGCAACGGGACTTGGGAGTCCTCGTACAGGATACCCTTAAAGTTAACCTCCAGGTTGAGTCAGTAGTGAAGAAGGCGAATGCAATGTTGGCATTCATTTCTAGAGGAATCGAGTATAGGAGCAGGGATGTGATGTTGAGGCTCTATAAGGCGCTGGTGAGACCTCACTTGGAGTACTGTGGGCAGTTTTGGTCTCCTTATTTAAGAAAGGATGTGCTGACGTTGGAGAGGGTACAGAGAAGATTCACTAGAATGATTCCGGGAATGAGAGGGTTAACATATGAGGAACGTTTGTCCGCTCTTGGACTGTATTCCTTGGAGTTTAGAAGAATGAGGGGAGACCTCATAGAAACATTTCGAATGTTGAAAGGCATGGACAGAGTGGATGTGGCAAAGTTGTTTCCCATGATGGGGGAGTCTAGTACGAGAGGGCATGACTTAATATTGAAGGGCGCCCATTCAGAACAGAAATGCGAAGAACTTTTTTTAGTCAGAGTGTGGTGAATCTATGGATTTTGTTGCCACGGGCAGCAGTGGAGGCCAAGTCATTGGGTGTATTTAAGGCAGAGATTGATAGGTATCTGAGTAGCCAGGGCATCAAAGGTTATGGTGAGAAGGCGGGGGAGTGGGACTAGATGGGAGAATGGATCAGCTCATGAAAAAATGGCGGAGCAGACTCAATGGGCCAAATGGCCGACTTCTGCTCCTTTGTCTTATGGTCTTATGGTCAATGGATATATTTCACTTCAAAAGTCAAACACACAAACTGATATTAGTTTAACATGAAATCAAGGGACAGCTTTAATTCTTAATAAATATTATCAGGCCACTGATAAACCTCAGGGAATGTCACATCTTTTAAATATGAGGCTCACTGGTTAATACCGTATTTCATTTTCTTTTTATCACGACATGTTGTTAGGTTCCTGGATAGTGTCAACAGTCTCCATATCATGCCATCAGCCATCATGATGTTAACAGCACCTCCAGTCGCTGCTGTTTTTCCTTAGATTAAGAAGATTCAGTATTCATCAAACACTGCAGTTCAGTTTAATTCTTAAGGTCTCTTTATTAAAAGGGAAGCAAATTTAGCAAGATCCTGTCTTCTTGTTGGCCATTCTACTTTTAAATTGTCTTAGTCTTCAGAGAAATTTTTTTTTAATAAATTATCAAATTTATCAAAAACCCTGGAAGGATACTTTCAAGATTAGTTGGTGTATTGTAATATGTGTGCATTAAATAGTGTAGTGATTTGAATCACTTGTTTGGATTGTAAAATGATTGTATTATTTTATGGATAATTCTTGCTTTAGGTGGCATGAGTCATATTTAAGGTGAGTACAGAACAGGTTGGCAGTGCTAATTCTCCCGCTAACCTTATTCTTTTGCCCATTAATCACTCCTCCTTGTTCTGTCCCTGCTCTAGTTTCCCCAGTAGTTCACACTCCTTGTCCTCCCATTCTGCAGTTCTTTGGAGTTCACCATTTACACACCCCAAAACTAAAACAATCGCTAGCTTGGCTAATCAAAACAATCCCTTCAGTTAATGTGCTCTACTGGTTTATAACTCATAAAAATAATGATTCTAGACTCAAGCATTCCAATCAGTTTCATTTATTTTCACTCGCACTGTTACATTGGTCTATAGACAGCAGAACGGCCCTGAAAAACCTGAGGGATAGTTTGAGGTGTCCTAAAATAATGCCTGGGTTAGTGAGAGCAGACACACTACACTCTGCAGGCAGATTTGAACCCTCAGTTTGGCTCTGCTGAGAGGTGTGGAGACTGGAATTGACGGCTGGTGAATAGTTATATTGGAACAAAGTGTGTTGTGGAGAAAGCCTCTGAATATTTGTAAACTTTTTTACTTGTTTGGTTTTGTTTATCTATTTGTAAATACATTTTTTCTTCCCAACTTTTGGGCAGTTTTTGCTCTTCTTTTTACACTTGGGACTAAATAAAACTCCTTGCACTGACATGCTGTTGTGGCTTACCTTCTTTGTTTTTCCAACTGGTGACCCTCCTCAGGCACGCTTATCCACACCTGATAGCAAGGTGACACAAGGTGTTTGCTGACACAACAGTCTTACGTGAACTCAATTAATCTTGCAACAACTATCCCTCCAGTCTTGACTGAATTTCCCTCAGCTCCAATGATCAAAGACAATTTTAATCTGGTACTTTAGTTTATTATTGTCAAATGTACTGAGATACATTGAAAAACTTTGTTTTGCATTCTATCCATACAGATAATTTCATTACAACAGTGCATTGAGTTAGTACAGATGAAAACAGTAACAGCGTTCAGAATAATGTATTGCAGTTACAGAAAAAGTGCAGTGCAGGCGTGCAATAAGCTTCAAGGATCACAGCCTGGTAGATTGGGAGGTCAAGAGTATTAGGAGTTAGATTAATATTCTTATAACTGCAGGATGGAAGCTATCCTTGAGCCTGGCAGTGCGTGCTTTCAGGCTTTTGTATCAGAATCAGAATCAGAATTGGGTTTAATATCACCAGTATATATTGTGAAATTTAGTGCTTTGCAGCAGCTTTACGATGCAATACATAATAAAAGTCCATTCAGAAATCTGATGGCAGAGGGGAAGAAGCTGTTCCTGAATCATTGAGTGTGTGCCTTCAGGCTCCTGTACATCCTTCCTGATGGTAGCAATGAGAAGAGGACATGTCCTGTGTGACGAGGGCCCTTAATGATAGATGCGGCCTTCTTGAGACATGCTCAGTGGGAGAGGGAAGATAAGAAAATATCCAGAGTGAGTGAATGAATATAGATAGATCCCCTACTGATAACCAGCTAAAACTTTACATGTGTCAGTGACAATACCCATGAAGCCTCGCTATCAAACTCATGGACATGACAGTAGTGCATTATGGTTTTCCTGGATCTGGTGTCTAGAGTTGACTATGGCTTGTACTTATTCGGAGAAAGAACATAAAGCACACATGTATTCTATTTGTGGCAGTGTCTTGTGTCTTCAGATCTACTTCAAACATGGCACAAAAATATTACAGGCAGTAATCATGTGACATTTTCCTTAGCAACAAATAGGCCTACACAGCAAGGTGAATGAGAGCATACTTTCACAGCATGCTATACACACACGGACAATCACTTTTTTTTCTCCTAAGTCACAGTTCATTAAAATGGCTTTGATCAAAGCAGATGAAGGAATCAATGGTTAATTATTCCTCATCACCTACTGGGTAATTGTGGGGAGTAAACCAACTACGCTAACCTATTCTATGGCTTCACTGTTGTAGCCTAGGACAAGGGACTTCAACAAAAGCTAAAGAGTCGAGTGTATTTCCAGAACACACTTCTTCACAATTTAGAAATCTCAAGCTCAAAATACAACCGAGGCTGAGGGACTGAGTAAAAAGATGAAATATCTCATTGGATATATAATTGGAAATATAATTAGAAGACATTTGCTGGGTAAGTATATTAAAAGTTAAGAACCAAACTGAACAGAGAGAATTAAGTTAAAAGTCAACAATTATCCAATTAAATGGTGGAATAGGCTGAGAGTTAAAAAGGGTTTGTGGAGGTTTAAATAATCATCGCCCGTACTTGTAAGGAGGGACTTTAATTTTATTCACTTGTTATTCTAATGTAATGATTACCTTCATATATTCCACCTGGGTATATCCAATCTGATCACATAAAAATCTATTTCTCCTTCTGGTAAAAAAATTCCTCCTCCCTCACTCTTCTTCTATTCCACACTTTGGCCTCTTGCCTCTTCTCACCTGACTATCACCTGCCGTGGGTCCTCTCCTCCAACACTTTCTCCGATGATCCGCTCTCCTCTCCTTTCAGATGTCTTGCCTTCCAGCTCTTTACTTTTCCTACCTACCTAGCTTCACCTATCAACTTCTAGCTATCCTTCTTCCTCTCAACCCCCACCCCACCTTTTTATTCTGTTGTCTTCCCCTCTTCCTGTCCAGTCCTGAAGAAAGGTTTCAGCCCAAAACGTCGACTGTTAATGCATTTTCATAGATGCTACCAGACCTGGCTGATTTCCTCCAGCATCTTGTGTGTATTGTTTTGGGTTTCCAGCATCTGCAGAATGTCTCATGTTTATGATCAGATTAGATTAGATTATGAGGACACTCAGTCCTCGTTTATTGTCATTTAGAAATGCATGCATTAAAAAATGATACAACGTTCCTCCAGAATGATATCACAAGAAAACACAGGACAAACCAAGACTAAAACTGACAAAACCACGTAATTATAACATATAGTTACAACAGTGCAAAGCAATACCATAATTTGATAAAGAGCAGACCATGGGCATGGTCAAAAAAAGTCTCAAAGTCCCAATAGACTCATCATCTCACGCAGGCGGCAGAAGGGTGAAACTCTCCCTGCCATGAACCTCCAAGTGCCGCCAACTTGCCGATGCAACACCATTGGAAGCACCCGACCGCAGCAGACTCTGAGTCTGTCCGAAAACTTCGAGCCTCCGACCAGCCCCTCCGACACAACCTCTCTGAGCACCATCCTCTGCCGGGTGCTTCGACCCCGCCCCGCTGCCGAGCAACAAACAAATGCGAGGACTCGGGGCCTTCTCCTCCAGAGATTCTGGACCACACAGTAGCAGCAGCAGCAAAGCAGGCATTTCAGAAGTTTCACCAGATGTTCCTCCATGCTCTCACGTCCATCTCCATCAAATCAGGATTGTGCACAGCACCCTACTTGACAAATAACAGACATCACCACCAGAGTGGCCGCTGTGAGCTGCGTCGCGCCGCCATCCAATTACCTTCTTTCTGTGTAAAGCATGGGAATACTAATAGATGTGTTGGTTCGAAACTCAGATGACACAAACAGTATGTTATGACACACCTGAGAAAGAAGAAGATAGAAAAACTGGTTTTAGAAAAAAAAATCATGTTTTCAACTTTTTGAATTATCTATGAACTATTCAAAACGAACCTAAACATACATTCCATAAGATAATTGATTTATATGCTCCACGTCCACATGAAAGGGATTTTTTTAAGCAACAAATGATCTGATGAGTCAAGCAGCATCTTTAAGAAGAAAGAAAGTATTGACATTTCAGGTTGAAACCCTGCATTGAGAGGCAAGAGGCCTGGAATCAACAGGATAAGGGGAATGGTGATAAATGATTCTGAGCTGCCTGGTGCACTGCAAAGTGGTGTGAGATGATCGGCAGAGGGGTGGAAAAAGGAAAATCTCCCTCCCACACTGACTTGTCAATTTTGGCCTTCTCTACTGCCTTTCCGTCCTCACACCCATCCAGACACCCCCAACCAACTTTGTCCCCCTTTTCCACATGGCTCCATCCTCACTCCTGGAACCCCACACCCGATCTTGTTCCAATTGTCATTTGCCTTTCCCCTAATAGTTCCTGTACCCACTTCCTTTACTTATCTGAGTCCAGCTCCCTCTTATCTCCCTCCAACGGCTACTTCCTATCTTCACACTTCCCTCCCCCAACTTACTGCATTCATTTTCTTCCTCTCTCTTTGTCTGTCATTCCCCTTCCTCTGTTTCCCGACTCCACTGCCTCTCGCATCCCTTAACCGGGACTACTTGCCTGTCATCTTACGCCCCATCTCAGTCCACAAGTCAGTGTGAAATACTCTCACTTGTCCACTCCCTGACTTGATGCAGGCTTTTAGATGGAAATGTCAAAAATTTCTTCCCTTCCATAGGTGCTGCTTGATCTGCTGAGTTCCTCAGGCACCTTGTTTGTAGTTCCAGGTTCCAGCATCAGCAGTCCAAAGCACAAAGTAAATTTATTGCCAAAGTACACATGTGTCACCATGTACAACCCTAACATTCAGTTTCTTGCAGGCATTCATAGTAGAGCAAAGAACTACAATAGAATGAATGAAAAACTGCACAAAAACTTCACACAAAGGATAATAAACAACCAATGTGCAAAAGAAGGTAAACTGTACAAATACAAAAAAAAAGAAACTAATAATATTAAGGGAGGAAGTTGAAAGACTTTGGTACATGAACAGGTTTTACGGTGTCCCAATAGTAATATCTACAACTGTTCTCATCCCAGCATCACTACACAATAGCATTAAACAATTAGGGCTACATAGTGATACTGTATCTATGTAAATCTTCAGAAAGTCACTATACTAAACACCATTTGAGTAGTCAGAAAGTTCCAAGCAATTGAGAAATGAGTGTGCTTGGCTATGCCCGTACCTCAGGTTTTACCAGCTTGGGCTGGAAAAAAAAGAAAAAATAATAATAATATAAAAAAATACCCACAACTGGAAAAATACTGGAAATGATAATACTCATAATTACTGGTATAAAAATATTAACTTGCCTTTATCTGTACCTATTATTGTATATTAACAATTTTCTTAAAAATCCTGAAGAAGTGCCTGAATTTTTGACAGAAGGTAAAACATAATATTTTACCTAAAGGGGAAATCATGAAAGATCCATCAAAATATTGTTTTATTACTTGTTTACAAACTATATAAAAAATTGTTACATCATGTACCTCACAACTAATTACCACTCACTTAGATAACCACAATATACATACAGAAGAGCAGGAAGGATGCTGTAGGGTCTGAAAGGATGTAAAGAACAACTGATATTTGATTCCGTAATTCTAAATCAAACCCAGCGGAAAAGCAGAAATCTTTCATGTTGCTATATTGACTACCAAAAGGCGTTTGACTGTGTCCCACACTCACGGTTAATAGAAATATTTAATATATACAAACTACACCCAGTGCTTGTGGAATTCCTGCAAAATCCCATGAGGCATACTGTAATCACCCTATCTATTAACAACCAAACAAGAAGAACCAATAGTTATCAAAATAAACTGAGGCATTTTCCAAGGTGACTCTGTAACTCCACTATGGTTCTGTCTAGATGTAAACCCACTCCCTAATTTACTGAATCTGATAACAATTGGGTATTGTTACATACCTCAAGGAGATCTTGTGACTTTCTTGTGAGAATGGTCACCTGATGTAATTTTCCCACTGATGTGAGGTAACGTGATGACATGTTCACCATGGGTATAAAAGGGAAGACTCCTGATGACGCAGTTAGTTTTCCTGCTAGAACGTTAGTCAGTGTCTCCGTTCCGTTGTGTATTTGTTTTATGACGCAGTTTCATTTTTAAAACGGAGTGTTACATTCTGTTGTAAGATACAATAGTGCTGGATTGGCAGTTTATCCATTTCTGCCAGATTTGTTGATGTACCTTTTCAGTAGTATTGGAGAGTTAAGACTTTATCGAAGTACAGGACCTGAAGGATTAAGAGAAGTTGGTAATGTTCGGCAGTTTAATAAAGGATCGACCTTATTGAGTCTTTGTTGAAGAAGTAGTGACCTGCATTGAAGCTAACTCCTGCCAAAAGAGCAAGGTAGTTCATGCAGGATTTGCTCGCCAGAAGAAAAGTCAGTTGTTTTAAGCCAGTTATTTCCTTCATCGTGAATCCTTTTGGACAGAACCAGCAGAAAAGTCGCGTCTATGAAGAAATCCTTCTCCAGAGGTCTCTCCCAATTGAATGTAGACATAGAAAAATAGAAACATAGAAAATAGGTGCAGGAGTAGGCCATTCGGCCCTTTGAGCCTGCACCTCCATTCAGTATGATCATGGCTGATCATCCAACTCAGAACCCTGTACCAGCCTTCCCCCCATACCCCCTGATCCCTTTAGCCACAGGGCCATATCTAACTCCCTCTTAAATATAGCCAATGAACTGGCCTCAACTGTTTCCTGTGGCAGAGAATTCCACAGATTCACCACTCTCTGTATGAAGAAGTTTTTCCTAATGTCAGTCCTAAAAGGCTTCCCCTTTATCCTCAAACTGTGACCCCTCATTCTGGACTTCCCCAACATCGGGAACAATCTTCCTGCATCTAGCCTGTCCAATCCCTTTAGGATTTTATATGTTTCAATAAGATCCCCCCTCAATCTTCTAAATTCCAACGAGTATAAGCCTAGTCGATCCAGTCTTTCATCATATGAAATGTGCTGGACTTTTGAATTTACCATTTTAAGAACTGTATTTGACTTTACTGCTTTAAGAACTGTTTTCGCATTTATCGCTTTAAGAACCAGTACCGAGTGGTGATTTGTTGAATGGCCGCATAGCGGTTAACTTCCAGTTAAGATTTTTGTTTGTTTTTTTTATTGTTTATCCGTGTTTAATAAATGTTTGGTTGTTTTTATATAACTTGACTCAATTGATATTCATTGTTGCTGGTCACTTAACAGTATCAAATCAGAAACAACGAAATGAGCTATACCTTAGCACACCTTTTATACATGGATGTTTTGAAATTATATGCTTCTTCATCAGTTAAGCTAAAGCAGCTAATTCTAAGATTAGAAGTATTTTTGAAAGATATAAACATGAACTTTGGACTGGATAAATGCAGAACATAAAACATAAAGAATGGTGCAAAAGAGCTAATAGAATACAAATCAGAGCAGCTGGATAGAATACAACCAATGGATGAATATGAAACGTAATTATCTAGGATATAACAAGGAAAGAACATAGATCACAGCATGATAAAGGAAAAATATTTGACAGAATTTACTTCAAGGCTTAAGAAAATATGCCAAACAAAGCTCAGCAATAAAAATATAACAAAGCAATAAATACTTTCGCTATATCTTTATTAATGTATTCCTTTGGCATAATACCTGAGGCCAAAACCAATCTGAAAAATTTACAAAGAAAAATAAGAACTAAAATGACAAATTTCAGAAAACATCATGCAGATTTGAATGCACTTGGTTAACGTTACATAGGACAGAAGGAGGAAGAGGATTAACAAACATAAAACATTTCACAACAGTCAGATAAAATTTCTAAGGATATATTTCTACCAAAGAAAACACGATTCAGCACCCCACATCAGCATATGCAAATCTCATAAGAAGTATACTCCACTAAACTTAAATGAAAGCACAGCACAAAAAAATGAAGAAATTATCATTACAGAAGAAAATGTTAACCAATGGACGCGCGTGATCCTCCATGGAAAATATTCCCACGATCTGAGCAGACTAGGTGCTGTCAAGGAAGCATCAAATGCTTGGCTCAGAGTTGGAGACATCTGCCCAGAAAAGAGGGGTTTCTTGTGGCAATATAGGACCATGTGGTTAACACAAAAATGATTAAAACACATAATAATACACAATCGTATATAATATGATGATAAATGCAGAAAATGCCAAGAGAAACCAGAAACAATCCAACACAATACAATATCCTGCAGCAGTTTTACTCAATCTGATTACTTACACAGGAACAATTAAGTGGAAAACATCTTTCACCAAAATCTTACTTTAAAATACAGGCTCATAAAAGTCACCATATCTTCCTATAAATACAAGCCTGGTCCAGTTTTAGAGTCAGAGGCCCATAAATAATATTGTGACCTGTCCATTATTATAGATAGGACAATCCATAATAACCATCTGGATAAAACAATACAGGATAAATAAGCAAGAACAACTTCCTTAATAAATATAGCCATTCCAAACACACATAATGTAAAGTAATGACTAAGTGAAAAACACCAGAAATATGCTGAATTAAAAGAGGAAATTGAAAGACTATGGAACATGAACAGGGGATACATTGTTCCAATAGTAATATCTACAACTGCTATCATCCTAAAGTCAATGCACGATAGGAAGAAACCAAGAAGGAGGCACAAGATCAAGTAGCAAAATGCGAATGAGGTGGCCAAGTGGCAGAGGCTGGACATGGACCTCAGTACGATTCTAGAACATGCACAATGCAGCCTGGTGGAAGACAACCTTAACTCATTTGGAGACTTCCTCTACAAGGCATACAGATATAGATTTGGTGAAATTGACGTCTAGCGAGTCGCTGCTTTAAGAGAAAAGGGAAAAAGAGAGTAGGACATAGTGCAGCTAATATGAAGGTGGCGCCAGCTGTGGAAGAACTGGAAAGAAGCAACACAGGATGAGAAGGTGGGCTTGAAGCTGTTGTAGAATGCAATGAAGCAGATGTTGGCCAAGCTGCGGAGGGCAGAGTATTTGTAATTACAGGAGAAAGAAGGAGAGAGAGAGAGCCAGCTTCTTCATGAATTCCCTCAAATGCACCCTCTTTGGAGGATAAAAAGAGTGGAAGTTGGGATCCACCAAAGGGGAACTGGAGCAGCACATCAGGGGCCAGTACAGTGATCCAGCAAGGAAAGCCTCCCTTGGATCACCAGGGTATGTTCCACATCTTGCTCCTCCAACTGTCCAGTTTAACACCTCCCCCATCCAAGGTAAGTGAAGTCAGAGAAATCATCAAAAAAGCAGGATCAGTGTCAGCACCAGGTCTGAACAGAATTCCATTCCATGAAACAATTAAGCCTAAATAGCAATACTTATGTAAATCTCCAGAAAGCCACAATACTAAACACCACTAGAATAGCCTGAAAATTCATGGCAATTGAGAAATGGGTATGCTTGCCTATGCCCATATCTCAGGTTGTACCAACGAGCAGAGAAAAAGTATATAGTAATAATAATAATTATTATTATTGCTATATTATTAATAATAATAATAAATAATTATTATATAAATAATAAATCAGGGAGGAAAAAGAGTGCATGCTAAAACCTGAAATTACAATCGATATGCTAAAAGCAGTTTTTAAAAATGCTCGCAACTGGAAAAGTACCAGCAGTGATAATATTTATAATTATTGGTAAAAAAATTTACTTGCCTTCATCCATACCGATTAATACATATCAATAATTTTTGTAAAAATCCTGAAGAAGTGCCTAAATTTTTGACAGAAGGTAAAACATACCTCTTACCTCAAGGAGAAGTCACAAATGGTCCATCAAAATATCAACCTATTACTTGTTTACAAACTATATGTAAAATTGTAACATCAACAAATGTGCTTGGCTATGCCTGCACCTCAGGTTTTACCAGCTTGAGCTGAGAAAATAATAAAAATACAATAACAAACAAACAAATAGATAAATAAGTAATAGTACTGAGATCTTGAGTTGTAGAGTCTTTGAAAGTGAGACTCGTTGTCGTGGCTATCCCTCAAGGTCGAGGATGATGATCTTCGTTCTGAAGAAGTGGCCCACAGACCGAAAACGCCTGTGCGTGTATTTGTTTAACGTGTACTTGATGTTGCACTCCAAGAAGCACACAACCCTTCACAAATCAACCAACTAATTCCAATGACATGGAAACGATGATGATTGGAGCTGATGGATTTGTTGCAGCCTTCATCTGCTTTCACAGCCATTGAGTTCGAGGTAACTTCGTCCGCCTGTTTCACCGTTGAGGTCTTGGTTGGATTGTTCTTTGTCAGGGACCTCACCCTCGACCTTACTGCCATGGGTGACCCTACCAGGAGCATAGCTCCAGACGGCATTGCTCTGGGGATCACAGGACCACACAAACTTCTTCACCACGACAAGGTTGTGGAATCAGTTCAGTGTTGAGGTAAGGAAGCTATATATACTGGTACAGGAGCCTAATTCTTGAAGGCTAATAACTGCGCCTGAACCTGGTGGTGTGGGACCTAAGGTCCCTATACCTCCTTCCCAAAAGCACAGCGGAAAAAAGAGCTGGTTTCTTGTGAAAACACCCTTGTAGTTGTGCTCAGTATGGGGATGGCTTTTTCAGTGATGGACTAGGCTGTATGTATCACTTTTTGTAGGCTTTTCTGTTCTTGGGTTTTGGTGCTTCTATATCAGGCTGTGATACAACCAATTAGGATAATTTCCATAATGCATCTAGAGAAGTTTATCAAAACAGGTAGAGCAGGGAGCTAGGCACATGATACACTTGTGCTGATGGTGACTTTGGAGGAGATGTTGTTGCCAATCTGAACTGACTTGGGTTCTGCAAGTGAGGAACTCGAGGACCCGGTTGCACAAGGAGATATTAAGGCCTAAGTCTTGGAGCTTATTGATTATTTTTGAGGGGATGATAGATATGAATGCTAAGCTGTTGACAATGAAGAGCATCCTGATGTTTACATCTTCATTGTCCACATGCTCCAGAGCTGAGTGAAGAGTTAAGGCCATAAGACCATAAGACATAGAGGCTAAATTATGCCATTCAGCCCATTGAGTCTGTTCCACCATTCCATCATGGCTGATCTCGGATCCCATTCAACCCCACACACCTGCCTTCTTGCCATATCCCTTGATACCCTGACCGATCAGGATCAACTTTCGCCTTAAATATACTCACAGACTTGGCCTCTTCTGCAGTCTGTAGTACATCATTCCACAGATTTACTACTCTCTGGCAAAAAAAATCCTCTTTACCTCTGTTCTGAAAGGTCACCCCTCAGTTTTGAGCCTGTGCCCTCAAGGAAGTTTCAACTGCTGTTGACCTGTTGGGATGGTAGGCAAATTGGAGTGAATCCAAGTCGTTTCACATGAATGAGTTGATATGTTTCATGACCGACTTCTCAAAGCACTTCATCACAGTGGATGTAAGTGCTACTGGACGATAGTTATTGAGGCAGGTTGCCATGTTCTTGTTGGGCACCGGGATGAGTGAAGCCTGGTTGAAGCAGGTGGTTACCTCGGACTGCTGAAGTGAGAGGTTAAAAATGTCAGTCAGTTAATTAGTGCAGACCCTCTGCACTTGAGCCATATGCTTTCTGTGGGTCCGCTCTCCTGAAGATTGCTCTCACTTGGGCCTCAGAGACTGAAATCACGTGGTCATCAGGGCTGTAGGAGTTTGTGAACATGCCTCCATGTTCTGTCGGTCAAACTGAGCACTCAAGATTTTGAGCTCAGCTGGGCTCATATTGTCACTTATGTTACCTGGTTTTGCTTTGCAAGAGGTGATATCATTCAAGCTTGATGCAACTGTCGAGCATCCTTCTGTGATTCTAGTTTGATCTGGAATTGCCAAGTGAACTGACTTTCCCGAGGTCATACCTGGACTTTTTGTACTTTACTCGTTGGCCAAACCTGATGGCACCAATCTAACCCTCAACCTCTTGCAGATCTCTTGGTCCAAAACTTCGACTTGGGGAGACTCTGAATGATTCTGTGGGACACACTCATCCATGAATGGCTTTATATAGTCCGTGACAACTGTGGCTTACTCGCTCAGGTCCTCTGATAAGTCTTCAAACATGGACAGTCCACTGACTCAAGGCAATCCCGCAGCTGCTCCTGTGACTCCTGTGACCACCACTTTGTAGTCCTTCCTCTGGTGCCTTGTTCTTTATCCTCATCTGTACGCATGTAGGCGGACAGCAAGATTTCCAAAATGCGGTCCGGGGATGGAATGGCATTCTAGATGGTAATGAGTGATGGCAATTGGGCAGAGAATTCTTCACACTAGCCTGATTGAAGTCCCTGGCAAGGATGTGAAAGGCATCAGGGTTAGTGGTTTCTTGTTTGCTAATCATGGCACTCATTACATCGAGTGTTTGCCTGACATCTGCCTTCGGAGGTATGCAAACTGCAGTCAAGGTCACAGCAGAGAACTCTCTCAATAAGTAGAAACAGTCATCATTAGGTCAGGAGAACAAGAGTGTAACAAGTTCATTACATCTGAGCACTATGATGATTTTATCATAAAGCGCAAACCACCATCGCTTGCCTTCCCTGAATCAGCAGTTCGGTCCATCCAGTCATCTGTGTCTTTGGCTTTTAAAGCAGTTAATGTCAGCACATCGTGTTTTGCCTTTGGTTTTAATACAACACTATGCAATTTAGCAAGAAGACAAATTGTTTTTGGTAAGAAAGCAAAAGTGTTAGGGTGTACTGCGTAATTCAAGACTCAGGATTCAAGATTGTTTAATTAACTTCCAGTACATGAGGGTGAAGAAGGACAAAATAATCATTATTCCAGATCCAATGCATATTAAAAAAATGCCAAGATAAAGAGCACAATATTAAAAAACACAATAAATATACGAGGGG
Source organism: Mobula hypostoma (assembly GCF_963921235.1). Taxonomy (NCBI): domain Eukaryota; kingdom Metazoa; phylum Chordata; class Chondrichthyes; order Myliobatiformes; family Myliobatidae; genus Mobula; species Mobula hypostoma. The sequence goes on along the minus strand of NC_086101.1, from coordinate 46,308,405 downwards.
TGATTGATAAGTTCATGGCCTAAGGTAGAAGTAGTCAATTTTAGAAAACCTAGCACATTTATTTTTTTCAACACAGTCCCCTCTTACATTTACACACTTAGTCCAGTGGTTGTGGGGCATATGGATCCCTTCTTTGTAGAAGTAGTCCACAGCAGGGGTGATTGATAAGTTTGTAGCCTATGGTAGAAGGAGATGAGTTATACAGCTCTTGTTACATGCATGTGCAGTTCAACTCTTTGAGTGAAAATGCAGAAAGTTTGAAGTTAATAACTCATCGCCTTCTACCTTAGGCCACGAACTTATCAATCACCCCTGCTGTGGACCACTTACTGGAGGTCCAAGATGCCGACTTCTACAAAGAAGGAATCCGTATGCTCCGTGACTGAAGGACTAAGTGTGTAAATGTAGGAGAAATAAATGTGCTAGGTTTTCTAAAATTGACTGCTTCTACCTTAGGCCATGAACTTATCAATCACCCCTCACAAATGCATAAGATAGCTTATAGGTATAGATTGATTATACTCTATGTACATAAAGTAATGCTAGGTACAGGAGTTTCAAAAGGTTCAAGAAGTTCAGAGTAAGCTTACACAGAACATACTGAAGGAACTCGGCAGGTCAGGCAGCTTCTATGGAAATAAAAAGTAAACAGCCAATGTTTTGGGCTGAGACCCTTCTTCAGGACTGGAAAGATAGTGGGAAGACACCAGAATAAAAAGGTGGGAGAGGGGAAGGAGGACTAGCTAGAGAGTGATAGGTGAAGCCAGAGGGGTAGGAAAGATAAACAGCTGGAAAAGAGGGATCAGAGCCTGGAGATTGAAGCCTGGAGTCTTGGGTCCCATCATTGCCAAGTCCAAAGTATGAGTCCTGGAGTCTGGGATCTTGTCATGGCAAATCCTAGGCTTGATACCAAAACTTGAAGCCTGAAGGTCGACTGGGAGGCTGTTAGTCAAGGCCCAATGGCCAAAGCCCTGGGTCCGTGAGTCCACTGGGAAAGTCAGAGGCCAATGTGCACTAGTCCAATCGAGGCTGGTGATCCAGTCTGCCCTAGGGTTTGAGGACTTCCTGAAGTAATAAACATTAAATTTGGCCACCACGCTTAGTATATCATTGCAAATTAGAAGAGTATTAAAATGTAAGTAATATTTTGTCTTTAAATAAGACAAAATATAAATGTGTAAATAAGACAAAATATTACTCGCATTTAATACTCTGCTAATTTGCAATGGTTTATATGAATATTTTGTGTCTGTGAATTTAGAAATTACTTTTAATAGCACGTGAACTATAACTGATTAAATTTAGTTAGGTTGGAATTAAAAGTGCTCGCTTTCTATCTACGTAGCACTTTCAGTGTATAGTTTAGAAATGGCTGTAAATAAGTAGCCCTCAACATTATTTGACCACTTAAGTCATACAAATTATCAATGATCAAGCAGCATATTGGTAATGTAAGTAAATATTTTGTCGCATGAAAAGAACCGTTGTCATTCCCATCCTTTCCATTTTATTGCCAGAAATGGCCTAGCAAGCCTGTCATTTGACAGCAGTTCATATCAGTTGACCTTTATAACAATCAAGGATTTTGAATTCTTGGAAACATTTTGCCAGTTCCTTTAATATTTATTGGTATATTAATCTTTAAAAGTGAGACAAAATATGACAAAATAATATTTCCCCTCTTGATTCAGTATTAAAGATTAAATGTTAAGTTTTGGTACAGATTAAACACAGGTTGCAGCTCTCTGTTCTCTTGTACCAACACTTGATAGAACTGTACTCCCGTTATTAATAGTGGAATAGCACTCTCTTTATAGCTTAATCCTATACTGTATGTAGAAGTTCAAACCAGTTGTGCCCTTGAAACATTTTGTACTGGTGGACCTTACAGTCTTCCTCGGTAAATTTGTGTCTATTATTACAGAATTTTGGGTATCAGTGTGTCTGCTGGAAATTACAAATGATTGCACATGATTGGTCAAATTCACTTCATATACAACAGAAGGGTGAAGATCTCTAACACCATCCCACAAGAACAAAACATGTAAAATAAATACCATCTGCATGTTCTATGTTCTACACTTTTTTATCTGACTCTCTGGGATGTATGCAACTCTATAAACTGTTCTGGTGTACTCAGATGTCCAATGCTGAGTTTTGCAAGGGTGCCTCTGAGAGATATGAAATTGTCTTTGGTTGCAAGAAATAAATGTGTAAATTGTACTATTTCCATGTCATATTTCTTCTGGAAATTTGGTTCTAATTACTTCGGTAAGCTGAATTTCAGAGGTGAAGTATGGTAACTATAGCCTGAATATTATCACGTGTTTAACAAGTGAGAAATTACTACTCTGTCATATCTTGCTTATCCACTTTGTAATCCTTAGTTAGTTCACATTCTCATCAAGTAACACCAGGTCCTATGTGATCACTTATCATTGCTGTACCTCCTCTTTGCTTCCCATCAACATAATGGTTGGCAAATCCTTTTGATGGATAGATTAATTTTCCCTCTATTATCTTCACCATTTTGCTTTTGTGCTAGTTCTTTCATCCTGACTTCCTGTGCTATTACTCCTTTATTTCTGTATGTGCCGAGCTTTGATCCTATCAGAGCCATCTATTTCCTTTGCTCTCATTTCAATTTGACATCAGAACTCTTTTTTAAAAATCTTTTCTCAAGCATCATCCAGTGTCCACCATTACTATTTAAAATTAATACAAGTTTTATTGGATCATAACCAGCCTCCTAATCGACTGGCTGTGGAATTCAAAAAGGAGACAAGAGACTATACATGTCGAATTGCTATCCATCACAAAGGACCTCCTCTATCTGAGACATGCCCTTGTCTTGCTCCTACCATTAGTGTAGGAGCTATGTATTCTGTGCTGTGTGCTTGTTATGTTGATTTTGGTAACTAGTCACATGAGTGGGGGGGTGGGAAAAGTGAAGGGAATAAGTTTTGTATTCTTGCTTATTTTGCGGCAGTTTGTAGTTTGGGTTCAGCAGAGGTCATATCTTTGCTGACTACTTAATGCCATTTAATATCACTTCAAGATTGTACATTTGCTAATTGCTCATAAAGAATCAAACAACGAATTTCATTTTTTGGAACAATCACTTCATTGGAGCAGAGGGTAAGACGGTAAGGCACACCAGTAATAACAACCCTGTCCAGCATTGCAGGCTGGCAGCAATTGTTTTGTTTTGATTTTGGATCAATTTTTTTGCTGCTACAATTGGGGAGAAGGTACAGGAGCGTGAAGAATTGCACTCAATGATTTCCAAACAGCTTCTTCCCCTCTACTATCACATTGCTGAATTGTCCATTAATCCAAGAACACCACCAATTTATTCCTTTTTTGGAATATGTATTTATTTTGTAATTTGTAATATTGCATGCTTTTTCACAATACAGCTGTTGCAAACAAAGAAACTCAATGTGATGTATGTCAATGATGATAAATCTTATTCTGATTCTGACACATTGAGTTCCTTCTAGTTGTCTTAACAATATAATGCTCAAGTATAAAGTTCCTGGAACTTTCTTCCAAGATGCAGAGAGTAACAATGGGTGGAAAAGTTGAGTAGCAGTTAGTGTAACAATTTTACAGTTGTAAAGATGTCTTGGAGCTTATTGATTAGTTTTGAGGGGAGGATTATGTACATTCTTTCCATGATCACGTGTGTTTCACAGGGTGCTCCCTCATTCCAAAGATGCACAGGTTAAGGTTAAGAAAAGGCATGCTATGTTGGTGCAGGAAGCATGCCAAAATTTGTGGGCTTCTCCCAGCACATCTTGGACTGTATTTTGGTCATTGATGCAAACAACACATTTCGCTATGTGTTTAATCGCAAACAAGAGAAAATCTGAAGATGCTGGAAATCCATGCAACACACATACAAAAAGAAGGAACTCATGCAGCATCTACGGAGTGGAATAAACAATCAGGCCAAGACTCGACAGCAGGGCTGGAAAGGAAGAGGTCAGAAGCCAGAATTAGAAGGGAGGAGATGAGTACATGCTGGCAGATGATAGGTGAGAGCAGGTGAGGGTGAAGGTGGGTAACTGGATTAATATGAAAAGCTGGGAGGTGAAAGGTAGAAGAGCCGAAGGCTAAAGAAGAAGGAACCTGATGGAAGAGGACAGTAGACTATCGAATAAAGAGAAGGAGGTGGGGAACCAGAGGGAGGTGATTGGCATTTCATAAGAGTGGGAGAGGGGAACTAAAAGTTGGGGGGGGGGGTCAGAGGACCAACAGATTAGATGAAAATATAAGTTAAACTCAGGTAGATTAAAGTGGAAAAGGATTAAACAGATGTGGTTTGTGGTAATCATTGATCCATGGAAATAAGGTAAAAAGACAAACAACTTCATTGTACCCAGGGATAGACAGAGTTCGTGCATATTCATTCACACATTTTCAACAACCAGATTAGCTTGAAATAAATTTGGACAGCAGCCAACGTACATTGCATTAATCACGGGCCACACTCTGATGATGAATTGCGAAGTGTTAGGTTCCTATGCCACTAATGCAGGAAAGCATTCCACCTGCAAATAGTATTGAAATGTTAATAGCCAGAAATAGTAGAGCGGGTACAACCATTTACTTGGATGTGACATTTGATGCCTATATCTAGGTAGTCAGAAAAACCCTTAGATAACACATCCATCTCTACTGAGAAGAGATCAATGGCAATAGCTGAGCTTCCACCATAGGTTATACAGTGCATGAAGAAAGTTCATAATCTATTCAGATTTCTCAAAATAAGAAGTTTAGTCCTCAACTCATTTATTTTCTCTCCACACTTAGATCATTCCCACCTTTACAGTTCAAAACAGGGATACTTGCAATTTGCCTTTTTGGCCTATAATCACTGAAAGTTGACTTTTCCCTCACACAGTTTCTGCAAACCCTACTCTCACAATTGAGCACTTTAAACATTCCCGCGCCACACATCTCCCATACATCATAAGAACCATTCCACTTCCAAATATTCTCACAACAAATTTTAAAAATATAAAAGTTATTGGGACAATGTATACATGGTAGTTTTGTGGTTAGCACAATACTTTACAGTACTAACGGGTCCAATTTCCTCTGCTGTCTGGAAGGAGCTTGTACTTTCTCCCTGTGACAGTGTGTGTTTCCTCGGGTTGCTCCAGTTTCCTCCCACAGTCTAAAGACATACCGGTTGGTAGGTTAGTTGGTCATTGTAAATTGTCCCATGATTAGGCTAGGATTGCATTGGGGAATCACTGAACGGCATGGCTCAAAGCGCCAGAATGGCCTATCCTATGCTGTATCTCAATAAATAAATAAATGAATAAATAAATATTTGGTCCATGATAACATACACATACTCTGTTTCTGTGACCTCTTCCAGCCCTCATTATGGTCTCCTGATCGTCTCTGAATCTAATCACACCACCATTCCTGACAATGCCTTCTGCTCCATGAACTAAGCTCTGAGTTCATCACTGCGGGCAACTGACACTCTGTCACTGATTCTTTCTTGACGGTACTCCTGAATGTCTCCCTCTTGGATAAACATTGGATCATCTGTTTTTCTTGGCTCTTGACAATGTCTTATTTGATAACACACGTGTGTAGTGCACAGGGCTATTTCTGCTGTGTAGGTGTGGGATAAATTGAAACAGCTTCATGTGCAAACTTGCTGTCACCAAACTGCTTCACTTTGTACAACTCAGTGCTGCTCACACTCAACCAACATCATTGGCTGTAAAGGGCTTCAGCGCATCCTAAAGTTTATCAAACACCTTTGTTCACTAACTCATTGTAAAAACACAATGATAGACGTCTGCCCTTGCCAGTGATGCTAAAATCTGAAAAAAAAAAGAATAACACAAGAGATTAGTGAAATTGTATTAGTGAGCCAGAATTTGTTACCAATGTAAAACATAAAATGTTGATTTTGTGGTTAATCATTATCCATACATGAAATATTAGGACCAAAATTTCCTTCCACTCACTGTGGGAAGTACAAACTTAAAGTTCAAAGTTCAAAGCTAATCTATTATCAAAGTACAGTACATACATGTCACTATATATTGCTCAGTGATTCATTTTCTTGGAAGAGATTCACAGTGGAACAAAGAAATACAACAGAATCAATGAACTACACACAAAGACTGACAAGCAACCAATGAGCAAAAGAAGACAAACTCTCCAAATACAAAAAAAGAACTAAATAATACTGACAACTTAAGATATAGAAATCTTGAAAGTGAGTCCATTGGTTTTGTTCAGTGCTAAGGTGAATGAATTTATCCATGCTGGTTCAGGAGCCTGATGGTTGAAGGGCAACAAGTGAAGGCCAAACTATATGAAGGCTAAACGTTTTGAAGAATTGAAGGCTAACTTATCATTCCCTAGTGCCAAACTGCTTCCTAAATTCATTCTAATCCCAAATCATGAAGCCATGTGCAATGTCAATCTCTTGCACAACATGGTGCCCCAACAAGGTTTGAGTGAGAGACTTGAACAAATTCCAGAATTGTCAAGAAGTTAAGAATAAATGACTCACTTACATCTATTTAAAACTCAAATTAGAAAAGATCAAAGGACTTAGAACTGCATGAAAATAATTAGAACATTTAAAGTCACATAATCCAAACACTTGAATCTAATAAATGCTACTTTCCACTTCATAGCATTTCCTCTATTGAAATAATTGGGGATGGATTCATAGAGTCATAGAGTTACACAGCACAAAAACAACTCATCTTTGCCAACCAAGATGCCTGTCTTAACTAATCCCCACTCGAGACCTAATCTGGCACATGATCAGAGCTATTACAGCAAACTGATACTCCAAAACAGGACTCCACTGGAATACCCCCCCCCCACCTCCTTCTCCATTTCCCATCCCCTTTTCCCTCTCTCACCTCATCTACTTGCCTGCCCATTGCCTTCCTCTGGTGCTCCTTCCCCCCTTTTCTTTCTTCCATGGCCTTCTGTCCCTTTCACCAAAAAACTTCCCAGCTCTTTACTTCATCCGACCCCTCCAAGTTTTCCCTATCACCTGGTGGCTGGTGGTTCTCTTTCCCCTCCCCCACCTTTAAAATCTACTCCTCAGCTTTTTTTCTCCAGTCCTGCCGAAGGGTTTCGGCCTGAAATGACGACTGTACTTTTTTCCATAGATGCTGCCTCATCTGCTGAGTTCCTCCGTCATTTTGTGTGTGTTGCTCCAATATTGAAACTTAGTTGACACAAAAACCAATGCAGGGTGGGCAGTGACTTCAGGATTTCTGCACCCTTGCAGGAGTCAAATATTTCACTTGTGGCAGCAGGTGGAATGCCAACTGATTGACGTGGAACTGTCGGAATTTCTGACAATCCTTCAGGCTCGGCATCACTGGAAGCCATCTTTCTGCTTTTCAGAGAAATAAGTGATTTGTCCCTTTAGTCGGGAGTAAAGTTAAATATTTTCCGAGAGGACCACAATCTTGTCATGGTTTGGAGGTTTGCATACTGCAATGACCTGAAAACTATGTTGGCTGGAGTCAGGGCTTTTTGCTTTGGCTCTTGGTAGGACCACCCATGGCAAAGAGGTCAAAGGGTAGATTAAGAGTGGTTCACTGGTCCTCCAGTTTCAGTGGCTCAGCTCAGGGCTAACAACCCTGACTGGTAAAACAAAACTATTACAGAAACAGTAATGAAGAATCCTTCTACAACTGAGTGCAATGGCATTCCTGAGTCTCCACCCAGGACTTGAATGACAGACAGTAATGAAAGCCGAGAGGAAGTTATGGGCATGATGAAGGAAGCCCTGAACAGCACCAGAGATGGAGGACCTTCATTGCTGCCCTAAACACCAACAGTGTAACAGGCTGTAAGTGAAATACAGTAAAATATGATTTTCATATTGACAGTTTAACTGAAAGTGCAATAGAGTGGCATAACCAGTGGAGCTGTTGTTTCACAGCACAAGAGTCATAGGGACAGACACCATGGAAACAGGCTTTTCGGCCTGATCCAGGCCCCATGTTGGGTATTGTCCAAGTGGAGTCTGTACATTTTGTTCCCACATATGTTTTCTCCCACATCACAAAGATTAATTGGCTCTTTGAAATGTCTTCCATTATATGGATATATGATAGAATTTGAGGGGATTTGTGCAGGAACATTTTAAATAGATAGCTGATTCTTCTTACAGGCTACATCATTCTATAATTCTACAAAAGTAGGAAAGTGGCTCATCTCTTCTTTGCAACTCTCCCCCAGCATTAGATTATAAGACCATAAGTCATAGGAGCACAATTGGCCACTTGCCCATCGTGTCTGTTCCATCATTCCTTCATGGATGATTTATCACCCCTCTCAGTTCCATTCACTAGTCTTCTTTCCATAACCTTTGACACCTTGACTAATCAAGAAACTATCAATTTCTGCCTTAAAAAAACAGATAAAAATTTAAGTTGGTGAACAATAAAACTAAATAAAACAACACATTTAAATCATTATTTTAATAAAGTGAACTGAATGGTTCTGATGAAAATCACTTGTTCGCATTGATTTCAATGGAGCAGGTGCATTTACACCAGCTTACACCACTCAGCAGGCAGACATCAGCCTGAAACCTGTGTATTCTGTGGAAGTTCATGGACTCCTTGACAAATTTAATGGCGAAGGGACCAGGCAGTCCCAAATACCAATGGCGCAGCACTGTAGTTTTGTGTCGTCAAAGTCAATCTTATGGCTATTTTGAATGCAATATTCTGCTACAGTCAATTTCTTTGGGTAACCCAAACAGATACACCTTCTGTGCTCCTTGATGCGGGTTTCCACCATGCGTCCCATCAGGCTATTATACACTGCTCTGCATTCACAGGGAGTCCTGTAATTACCAGCCGTCCTGAGTCCCAGGTAATCTTTGACCCACATAAGCTATGATTTGAGCTTCTTTACGGGTTTGTAGATGGTATGAATCCGGTATTTCTCCATACTTTTTCTACATACATTGATAGTAAATGTACTTGAGCTTTGAACTTTAATGTACTGTAAAGGTTCGTTGTATTCCAAGCAAGAAACTGGGTAATATCTGCAGTAACTTTTTCACATTGACTGAAGGAAGGTTTAATATTTTACATTTTACTGACTAATGAAAAAATAAGTCTGGAATCCAAACTGAGTACAATGTGAGTTGTTCCAGCTCAGAAGAAGAAACAAAAAAAAAAGTTCACATGATCTTTGAGATGATCAATAACATTTTTGACTGACAAGAACTGCTGCTGTTAAAGAACTCCGCTTGGCTGGAATACTTCACTTCTAATAAATAGTGGGCTGCAGTTTCGAAAGTGTTTACCTGATAACATTGTATATCTGAGCACTGATTTCAAACTGTTCTTATTGCAGTGAATTATGCAACATAGGTGCTCCAGAAATAATTATTGTTATGAAATGCCAGCTGTACTTTTTCTATACATTATAAACCGAGAATAGAAAGACTGACTAAATGCAATCATTAAATGGTGATGAGAAATTGATAGGATCAATGAAATACAGGTTGCATGTCCAGTTATATAGTTGATGTTGTTTTATGATTGAGCTATAATTTGTTTTGTGTGAAGTGCTTGCTAAGATCCTGTTTGGGTTCTGTATTAATATATTTCCAGGGAAAGGACGTGAGAGTAAGATAATAAAATGTTTTATTTCATTTTACTTCCAAGGAGAATATATTACGTTAGCAAGCAAAAAAAAGCTGCAGATGCTGGAAAGCTGAATTAAAATTGGAGAGCGCTGGATAGTATCAGTACTACTACTACTACTACTATGTCGACTCAGGCCTAGGGGACCGGCGTCAGGCACAATTATATCACTATCAGTAGATGAAGCAGCATCTGTAGGGAGAAAACACAAATTCACATTTTAGGTTGGAAACTCATGGTCAAAGGGTTCAGATGAAATGTCTTCAACCTGAAACAATAGCTTGGCTTCTCTTTCTACAGATGCTAATTGACAAGGTGAGAGTTTCTAATATTTTCTGACTTCATTGATGCAAATGTTGCTGTCTCAGTCTTCTTGTACTCATATAATGTGAAGTGGATTGATTTATTTTCCTTTATGTAGTTTCTGCTTAGTTGTAAATAACCAAGCATAAAATCTGCCTGAATAAGTACAGAGCAATTTTTTCAAAAGAAAGTGATGATTGGATAATAGTCCTTGATACTTGTAAGAACAGAGTCTTTGCAACATTTGATTTTCACAATTTTTAAAAAAAAAGTATAGGACCAAAGAGAAAAAAATTAAGGTAAGTGTTCATCAACTACCTGTTTGCCTTGGGATCTTCTTGAAATCAGTGGGATCAAAAGGGATCTGATTATAGAAAGTGAGGAAGAGGCAGTAATGAAAACAGATGAATGAGTATTTGACCTAAAATATTACAATTGTACTATACCTCTGTACAATATTAACTCTGTTTCTCCTTCCACAGATGTTGCTTGGCCTGCTTGCTGAGTGTTTCCTGCATTTTCTCTTCTGTTATCAGATTTCTGCCACCTGATTTTAGGTGATTTTCATTCATCTTTAATAATCCACCAATCACAGGAAAATCTGAGAGTTTGTTGGCGCTGATCAGTGATTTTAAAAATATGCATGCAATATATTTCTAGAAATTATCTGCGCTTATGTTTTTGACGCAATGATCTAAGGAAATTTGCTTAGGTTTATTAATTTCAGGGCAGTGGTGTTTTTTGCTTGCTGGCTGATGCAATTGACTGGCTATAAATCAGACATGGTTGGCAACAGCTTCACAGGGCAGACATACCAGCACTTCACTAGACTAAACCTTCACTAGATTGATCTCAAGGGCATTGACAAACAAAGTTTGAGACTACACTACTGAGAAAGACAAGCATTTTTTTCCATTCAGGGCTAGGTTTTAAGGAGCTTCCTAAAGATAGAGAGAAGTATGACAGTTTATGGGGGGAATTCCAGAACCAAAGGAATTGATATCTGAAGGCAAACTAAAGTAAATCTGGAAAAAGTGAAGAAAGGACTGAATAATCTATTAGAAGTCACCAGAATTTAATGGGCTGAATGGCCTCTTTCCATACCATAACATTTCTGTGATTCTATAAATTAATGATATTTATGGATATGAAATAAAAACAATTGACTTTGTGCAGGAAAATGATTCCAAGTGTGTTTTAAACTCTGCTGCAAGCATACATAAAAATCTTGCTTAGGGTCATAGGAATTGACAGACAAGAAGGACCAAGTTTTTCACATGGAGTTGGTCATCTATCCTAAAGGCAACTACACGATTCAACAGTTACAGGGGTGCTTGAAAATCATAGTGATCCACCTGGAAACCTCAAAGGGGAAAGTACAGTAAGTGTGTTGGACATCTGAGACATAGTTCTAAGCTGGCAAACCCTGACAAACAATCACTGGACTCTACATTTGGTCCATTGAAAAAACATTGTCAACATACTTTGTTATGGGAGTATTGTTACCTCCTGTCCATTCCTCCTTTAGTCTGGGTGTATCAGTCTGCCTGTACCTCTACATAAACCCCGCATTAGGGCACACTGATGTTCAGATATCAAACATTCTCTCTGTGAAGTGATTTCTTCCACTGAGAGTTAGGATCATACATCACACCCATCCATGTTTCTTTGGACATTTGATTATTTTTTTGTTTCAATTTAAGTTACCTGTGTTTATCAGTTGTTAAATAAACTCAACATGCATTTACAATTCACTCTCATATAGATAGAACAGATAGATTGATACATCTTGCGATGCACTCTGACACATCATCAGTAATGTAACCTGGGGGTCACAGGGTATTTCGGGTCTTTCAACATCAGACAACATCCCCCGGGCAACCCAACCAGGGCTGATCAGGCCCTGACTTGTATCTGAATAGCATTCTGCCATGGATCATTCCTCCTGATCCACAGCCATCTCTAGCCTCGCTCTGCTGCCTCTATCGTGTTCCTGATGTCTTTCTTCTTCTGGGCTCCTGAGACGCCTATCCGGCTGTAGGCTCAGCAGAGGGATTGACCAACAAACCCTCTGCAGCCCAGCTCTATGGGATTACAGTGTACCCACCACCCCATACTGCAGCACTCCTCCACTTTGCCTTTTTTCTTTTGTAAGCCTCCTCTATCCAGTCTTCCCAGGGAAGAGTCAGCTTCAGCACGACCACCTGTCGAGATGACCCTGACAGCAGCACTATGTCTGATCTAAGCAGGGTTGAGAAGATGTGCTCAGGGAATATGAGATGTTTCCCTAGGTCGATTCTCAATTGCCAGTCCTTTACTGTTCCTAGAAGGCCGGCAGGTGCCCTGGGCCTGGATTTGAGCCTACTCCCTTGCCTTAATAAAAGCAATTGGTTGCTTTGCTGGATGATGGTGGTAGGGCTGGGTGATGGCTGTGCAAGGTGTCTGCCATTGTCTTCAGCACCTGGTTGTGGCACCAATGAAAACACCCCTCCCCCAGGGTTTTTGGGCAGCAGCTGAGGATGTGCTCTAGTGTCCCCTTCCCTCGGCACAGGGAACATGCTGATGTTTCGGCCTTTCCCTAGCAGCAGAGGTTTGCTGGGCTTGGTAAGACGTCATAAGCCGACTGGATCAGGAACTTGATGTGGAGCGGTTGTTGGGAGACAAAACGAGCCCGCCTGTCCCGATGCCACTGAGCCTACCAGCACCCTACGGCGCAGCCGGGCTTCAGCTGGTTCAACTCCATCCTGTGCCCTCCCTCAAGACATTCTGAAATGTGGATTGGAAGTGGAGGAAATTGATGAGAGGGCTGGCTGTGTCCAGAGATTACGGAATGAGCTACAATAAAGTTCAAGATTCAAAGATTCAGAAATTCAGAAGTACATTTATTATCAAAGTATGAATGCTTTATATAACCCTGTGATCCACCTTCCCACAGACAGACACGAAACAAAGAAGCCATGGAACTCTTTCGAAAGAAAAACTATTGAATCCCCAATGGACAAAAAAAGGGAAAAAATAGCACAAATGGCAAAAATGAGCGAGAAAAGAACAGAATATAAAAATGAATCCACAAAAGTCAGAGCTCCGTGGATGAACTGTGGGATATGATGGAACCTCTACATTTTTCAGGAAAGATTATTTATTGTTCATCAAAGAAGGAGGGAGTTAAGTGGAAAAATCTGCTTAACTCCACCAGAAACTCCTTTAAGATAAATTTTCATCTGAACCACTGTAATATTTTTGATCCATGAATCACTCAATGATTTATTGGTTTCAGTCACGCTGCAATGAATGTTATTTAAACTACAATTATCATTTTTATCCACTGAAATTGCCAATTTTATATCACACTTCAGTGAATTACTATATTTAATCATTTTGCTACTAATAGCTTAATTACAATGAATTGCTTAAATTCTCACAACCTTCTAGTCCCTTGTAAACTCTGAATCTCTTCTTCCTCTTCTTTCACCAAGCCTGAACACCTCAGCATCCTCTCTGTCAGAGGTTAAACAGGAGTCTACATAATTAAGTTTACAAGAATGGGGGTTGATTTTATTGTGACATAGAAGGTCCTGAGGAGGCTTAACAGGGAAGATATTTTGATGTTTTCATGTGGGGGAGTCTCAAGCCAAGGTTCATTGTTACAAGATAAGGGAGCAGCCATTTAAAATGAACATGAGTAGAGAGTTGCAGCAAGATGTTGATAAATCTACAAGGTGGAAGTACCTCATTTTTTGGAGGACAAGGAATTTCCATCTAGAAGGAGGTACAAAAGCCGAAAGAAACACACTCAGCAATTCAGGAACAGTTTCTTCCCCTCTGCCATCTTTCTTGAAATGGAATGAACCCATGAACACCACTTGACTACTTTTTATATTGTTGTTATTTTGCACCACTTATTTTAACTTACCTATTTAATACACGTATATATACTTAATGTAACTCAATCTTTTTTCTCTGATTTTATTTATCATGTATTTCATGACATATGCCAGTGATATTAAATCTGATTCTGTAATTATTGGGAATTAGCAGAAGAGTTGAAGTCAGCATGGATCTTATTGAATGGTGAGGCAGGCTTGTGGGGCTAGGTGACTTACTTCTGCTAAAGAGAGTTTGGGAACTTGTGACCATATGCTATAGTCATGGCATTCAACCACACCATTTTCAATTAACAAATTTCATGTCACATGCCGGTGATAATAAACCTGATTCTGATTCTGATTCTGATTTAAGACCACCTCATTTTGTTTGGAAAGGTTTAAAACTGAGAAAAGTTTTTAAGAGATAATGGGAGTCTGAAAAGACAGACAGTGTGAGACATTGTGGTGGTGACAGCTCCAGTATTGAGTAATAACTTGTTAGCACACGATTATGCCAGGGAAGGCCAACAATTATCATCCAGGACCAATTGGCTCCTAGCTTGCTGGGCCATTTCAAGGGGTAGCTAAGAGTCAGTCATGGTGGTAGTCTCAACTCACTTGTTGCCTGTCTAGGTAAAGAGGATGGATTTACTAGGGAATGTGAAGGCTTTTTAAAATCAGTTTATCATTCTCATTGTCACATTGGAGAGTAATTTTTCATTTATATCCAATTTATATCCAATCTTTCAAGTAATAACTTAAATTCAAAGTATCATGATCGGATTTCAGTTTTTATCCCAGTCCAATATTGTGATTTGTATTTTCAGGTAATACTAAGAAAACAAATACTCAAATGAAATGCCCTGCATCATTGAAAACTTCAGTCCGCTGAAGTCTGGACACCAGCAGTGAAGTCTATGATAACTTGGTGTAGAGTGTGAAAGTTCTTGGCCAGTTAAACATAAAAGGAAGGTTTCTACACTTTAGTCTAACCAGCTGTTGTAGAGGTGATATGTATAGTTCCTTTTCAATCTACTGAGACAAAGTATGAATCAATTTTCTGTTAGTCCAGTAGGCGAGAGAATGTGCATACTCTGATGTTATTTAGGAGTAAAATTACACATTGTGCTTAAAAATAAGCTTCCAATATGTATCTTGAAATATTCTTGACACAATGTATATTGTCTGAACTAATAGATAGAAAATTGTGTAAATTCAGCCTTTGGAAGTGGGACTTCATAATTGAAGTATTCAATCAATAAACTATACGCCAATGCCTGAGTGGCTGATAGAAACCTTTTAGCTTTACACCTGTAAGCCTTGTATATAATGAATCTTATGATGAGCATATTTAATTGTTTTTTTTCTCAAAATAGCTAAACCCATTCTGTGGGAATAAGTTATTGAATGCAATTGATTCTCATCTGCTATAAAAGGATGCATTCTTATTCTCCTCTCCCTATTAACTGTCACAATAATAGCACAGGTTATGCCTTCAACTCATGTTTAATGTCTATTGATTGTCACATGATGCAGAGAGATGCGTCAAAACAATGTGGCAATTGAACCAGGCAAAATACCATCACTGACATTAAACTTAAATTAGAAACTTCAGACTATCCTCTAAGACTTAAACCCACAGAGATCTATCAAAAGGTTGTTTCAACCATCCAACTTACTAGCAAATCAAGGCAATTTGTGAGTCAAAGAAGGAAATTGAATTCATGCTCCGATATCTGACGAGTGAATGAGCAAGTTCAATCCTAATCACATTCAACACACTTTACGGAAGACGCAAATTCTTTCGTTTTTCTTTAACATTGCTTTATACAACACAAGATTGCATGATATATGAACAAAATGATGGTACAAGTACATTGATTGATGACACTGTAGTGTGCTGATCACCCACAGAAGAATGGGACATAAACTCCATAAAGACTTGATGTTACTAGAAAAGTCAACCTGAAATGTAAAAAGACAACTGCGTGTTTGGAGTCACTGAGCTGACATTTGTGGGTGACATGTTGACTGATGAAGGCATTGTACTTACCAACATTAGCTTTAGCTATGCCCAAGGTACAGTAAAGGCAAACAAAGAATTCTAGCTATGGGTATTACTTGAGATAAGTCATTTCTAATCTTTGGGAGAACAGCATTTATACAGTTCCGGCCAATGGGGTGGATTTACGAATCACAGCAAGCAGACTGGCAAAGTAATGTATTTAAAGAGCAAAACGGGAAATTATCAACTTTTTTTCCCAAGAAGATCAGGGTTATTTGTCCAGAAAATTGTGATGAATAGGAGATAGTTCCATATGAACTATAAACATAAAATTAATCTTAGCCATATATGACAGTGTGGTCACAAATTTCAACTCACACAGACACATATTAAACCTTGTTAATGAGAGAGGTCAGAGGAGATTGGCCAGGAAGCAACAATAACTCAAATAACCACACATTACAATAGTGATGTGCAGAAGAATGTCTCTGAATGCACAACACATCGAACCTTGAAGTGGATGGATTACAGCAGGAGATCATGAATATACATTCAGTGGCCACTTCATTTTTTTACAGGAGGTACCTAATAAATTGGCTACTGAGTGTATCTTCTCCCCATCCCAGTTCTAAATATTTAATCTCTTTTCTATGACTGTTCCTCCTTACTGTCAATGTTCTAGCTGGTTGAAGCAGAATGTTGCAGTCTTGTGTGTTTCAGTGAACAGCAGTCCATGTGACTTACTTGCTCCCACTCAAAGGATGGATGTTACTTACAGCGGTAAGTGCGTAACCCATCAGAGGCAGCACGCATTTCACTTAGAGAGGTTAAATTCACAATGGTCAAGGGATCTGGTGTTTCCCTTAATTCTTAAATCATTCCACCTTGAACAGAAATCAGAGTTTGAGCATATATATGCGTACATTTAACAGAAGATATTTTCTGGAAGACGTTTTAGCAAACATTTCTTTCAAATTGTGATGGCATTATAACTCTTCAGAGTACCAATTCAATGCTATGTATTAGGCTCTATGAAACAACTAATCTATAAACTGACTCTTTCAATTTGCAATCTTTTATATTATTAAAAAGAAAGTGAAAAACTTACATGACACAATTTCTCAGACTAAAAGTGCACCTTAACGGATATGGAAAGGAAAGCAATTTTTATCTTTGGAGCATGAATGTTGCCACCAGAAATTTCAGTCATTAGAGTGAAGGTTTATTTGTTTCTGAGGTTCAAGGATTTATTTGGAACTGAGCACTGACATTGAATTGACTGATTTTTGCCAAAGTAAGAAAGCTATTTTTCTTACAGCTTACATGGAAAAAAAAACTCCCACATCTATGGTGGGCAATGGGAATTAAACTCATTACAGTATCAAGAAGGAAAATAAAACATTGTGGATTTTATTCTCTTCAACTCCAGCCATTCTTGCTGTTCACGTTGATGGAACAAACACAGAATCTAATCCCTGAGATCTTTGTTGATATGTACCCAAACCTGTGTGGGGAACAAAGATGAAGTAAAATCATGGAATCAAATCATCATTCAGAATAACTATTAATTTCTAACTCAATGGTAATAACTTCTAATTTTAGAACCCTACCAGGGCATATATATGAGACTCTTAAATCAGATCTGAAAGAGACTTGGTTGCCGTAGTCACTTGAAAAAACAATTATCCTTAGTGTTCTGTGGCATGTGACTGCATCAAAACTATATCAGAAAAGGTTTATAAGGAAGCTGTCAAGAATAGAGGGCCTGAGTTACCGGGAGAGTTTGGCCAAGATGGGCCATTATTCCTTGGATCATACTGCAGGAGAATGAGGGGCAACCTTATAGAAGTGTTTCAAATAATGACAGAACAGATACTGGAAATCCAAAGCAGCAAACACAAAATGCTGGAGCGATTCAGCAGCTCTGGCAGCATCTATGGGGAAGAGTAAAGTGTCAGCATTTTGGGCCGAGACCCTTTATTAGGACTGATGAAAGGTTTCGGCTCAAAACATTGACTGTTTACTCTTATCCATAGATGCTGCCTGGCCTTCTGAGTTCCTCCAGCATTTTATGGATGGTAACAGCCTTTTTTCCCAATGTAGAAGAGTCCAGAATGAGGAGGCATAAGTTTAGATTGTGAAGGGAAAGATTTAAATGGAATGTGAGGAGTAACATTTTCATGCAGATGGGAATGCGTAAATCAAATGAGCAAAACAGATACAGTGGTATCACTTAAGAGGCACTTAGATATTTACGTAGAGGAGTATGGCTTAGAGGGAAATGGTCCAAACTCAGGAAATTGGGACTAACTGGATGGACAATGTGGTCAGCATGGATTAAATGGGCAGAAGGGCCTAAAACCATGCTATATTGCTCTTTGTCTCCATGTTAGAAGGTCTTCAAATTCCTGATGTATTACTCTATGACACTGTAAAATACTTTGTTCTCCATACAGATTGGAAGTTGATATTAAGGAAACATCTCTTCTCGAAAGTACTCAATTACTTATAAGGTGTTTAAAAATGGGAGAAGATGGAAGTATCATGGTCCGTATCGGGGTCCCTTTAAATTTAGCTTGTTTATGTTACGATCCGGACTGTCGATTCCCTGTTTTCCCGTGTCCCTTGACTTTGGTGATTAGAAGCAATTAACACTCAGCTGAACTGGTAGTTTATAGTCTCCGGCTTTCAGCCGTTCGGTGCGGGAGCGTCTGCAAAGTCATCAAAGGCACGGTGTGCCGATGTCATCTGGCCGGAGCAAGCCATGTCCCCGCCCGAAGCGAGTGCCGGTAATTCGCTCTTCCTCACTGGAGCAACCCAGTCCAGTTACCTTACCAAAGTGAGCCTGCAAAGTTTCCTCATCAAGGTAGGTCCGTCAGTTAACCTGCCAGAGGGAATCAAGAACCGCTGTCTACTGTTCCTGGGTCGAGTCGAGAGCTCACTACTACCTGGAGGCTCCAAGTCAAGCCCTGGCTCCGGGGGCATTCAAGTTTCAAGTCAAGTCCTGGCCCTGGCGACATTCAAGCACCAAGTCAAGTCCGGGCCCTGGCGGCATTCAAGCACCAAGTCAAGTCTGGGCCCTGGCGGCATTCAAACACCAAGTCAAGTCCTGGCCCCGGCAGCTTCCCAGTTCTGAGTCAAGTCCTGGCCCTGGCGGTCCGTGATTCCCGTCCTACCCCCTTGTCTGAATCCCTTCTCTGCCCCTCTTGCCTCTAGCCCTCATCTGCAGCCCCCACCTGCACTTCGGTCTAGTTCCATTGCCAGAGCTAGATACGTACCGTCTGGTGCTCATTCGTGTTGGTCTTGTCTTGTCTTGTCCTCGCCTCCGTGGGGTAAGTCAGGCCGTCTTACCGTTTCTCCGCGTAGGGTCATGTCTTGTCTTGTCTGGTCCTCACCTCCGTGGGGGTAAGTCTGGCCATCTTGCCGTTGCCCCACGGGGAGTCATGTTCTGTCTTGTCTTGCCCTCGCCTCCGTGGGGTAAGTCAGGTCGTCTTGCCGTTGCCCCGCGGAAGGTCATGAGTCCCGGCCTTATGTCCTGTACCCAAGGAGGGGTCCCGGCTCTCTGTTCTGTGTGTGAGTCCCGGCCCTATGTCCTGTACCCAAGGAGGGGTCCCAACTCTGTGTTCTGTGTCCGACGATGGGTCCATGTACCTGCTCTCCTGAGACCAAGGCTCTGTTTTCCATGTTCCTCCTCTTCCTAGCCCATGTCATGTCCATGCCTGGTTCTGGGGTCCGAGCCAGAGGCAAGACCCAGGTACTGGGTCCTTGCCCAGTCTCGGGCTCGGAGTCCATACCCTAGCCTCTTCATGTCTCCTCTAGTTCTGGGATCCAATTCCGAGTCCTAGCCCAGACCCCTAGTCCCAGCCTAGTAGTAGTCCTGAGTTCTTTTCCAGTTCTCTACTCCTGCTCCTGCCTAGCTCTCTTGGTATCGAACAATAAACTAAATCTAAGTAACCTCACAAGATGTGCCTTGCATTTGGGTCCACCCTTGCTCCCAATGCCCCGCCACTGTGACAGGAAGCTATTTGGCCCTTTGAGCCTGTTCTGTTAATCTATATCATGGTAGATCCCCTAACTTATTACCATTTACTTGCTCGACCCTCATATCCTTTGAGTCCTTTAGTATCCTGAAATCTATTAATATCTATTTTAAATAAATTCACTGACAACACTGCCACAGTTACCATTGAAGGAAATTTCAAAGGTTTATCAGTCCTATCAGTGAAAACGGTTCCCTCAATCCCTGAATGACTTAGTTCTTATTCTGAATCTGTGCTAAACTCCTCATCCAAGAAGCATCTTCCTTGTTTCTTGCCTATCAAGCCCTGTGCAAACTTTGGATGTTTCAATTTAATTATTCTAAACACTAGAGAATATAAGATTAGCCGACTCAGTCTCTCTCAAATTGCCATCCCTGGAAGCAGTCTAGTGAATCTTTGCTGAATTTCCCCTATAACAAAGTTACTCTTTTTTCAGGTCAGGTGAGTATTTCCCAACTATTCTGTCCATCTCATTCCATATAGGAATGTAAGAATAGCCATCTTGCAACCAGTGAACATTCCCACCCAGAAACCAAGTTCTTTGAATTATAGTCCAGAAATATTTGATACATCAAGACATGACAGCAGTTAGTGCAGGTGCTTGACTGGATCCTTACAAATTTTTTTGCAAAATTTTCCAAAATCTGGTTTAAAATAGTATCAGATGATTATGCTTCTCCTGACAATATTAAATTTTATGCATCTCCTGACATCTTTCTGCACAACATTCAGAAAAAAGGGGTTAACCCTTAAAGAAGCCTCTGTTAACTACACTGCAGCTTAGCAGTTAGTTTGGTCGTCAACAAGCAGAGAGAAGGTATAGGGGAGAGGTAACTGCCTCCACATTCACTCTGGTGCATGCATATCCTGGTCAATGAGATAATCGTCAGGGGAAAAATCTTGTGCATTACAGCGCTTCGGGATCTGTCAGGCTGACTATAAGAAGACCCTAGCACAGAGAAGGCAAACCTTTCAGATGTTGGAAAAGATTTGTAGCTGGGGCTGAGGATGTTGTTATTGAGTGGCTGTGGGTGATATTAGGTGAATTGGATTTTGACGAACCAATGGCAGATTACATACTGTAATCAGTAACCAATAGAAATGGCACATACACCTACACACGCACACAAATGGACTAATCACAGGACACATAAAAGACAAACAATGTAGATCACCAGCATTTCATTCGAAGTTGCCCTGATGATGTTGCCTAGCTGGGTAACGAAACGTCTGCAAGCTAACAAGCCAGCTCGGCAAGCCACTCAGCAATAACGGGTGGCAAACCTTTTTGAGAAAATGCTACCAAATTTGTAATCATCTTTTTAAAAAATTCTCTTGCGTGCCCTAATCATTTTGAGCAGAGATGATCATTAATTAATGGATTAGAAACTGTAATTATGGACTTTTTTAAGGAAAAAGGTTAAGTCCTGGTGCTTTATTACATGTATTCATTGTTTTACTATATTAGCAGGGACAAGTTGAAATAAATGAAGCATTTTAGAAATCCTGTTCAATGCTTTTAATATTAATCTTTAAAAAGATAATTGAAAAGTAACATTATTTCTAAGTAGTAGTGCAATTGCAAACATAGACTATCCAAACACCAATGCGTACACCAGATCCGTGAGGATTTCAAAATGTAAGATCTAATGTCACATGTTCTCACAACCATCTAGCTGTCTAGCTGGAGCAAGGCTGGCATGAGACACTTCCAGTGAAAACATCTCACTGCTCTCGAGTTGTAAGAAATCATTTGCTGGTTCAATTGGCAGTAAAGATAATCATTACCTAACTTTATATTTTCAGTGGGATTTTAAGAATCGATAGTGGCACGCCATTCGGCATGCGAACAAAATATTTATGTATGTCAACTTGGGCTGAGAGATGGCTACATTGTCTCCTCCAGGAGTAAGAATCCACACAAATATGGATGAGTGTTTCCCCACAAAATCATTCAGTCTTCCCAAACCAGAAGCCCTGGAAATGATAACACTGAAGAATGTAAAGCTGCTGGCCCTCTCCTCCTTGATCCCCTGATGAGGACTGGCTAATGGATCTCCAACTTCCTCCTACTGAAGTCAATCTTTAAGGCCCCTCACCATTTGATCCTTTGAGTATGCTGGCTCTTAGATCATTCCAATCAGTTTCATTTCCCCACTTACTTCCATGTAATTTAATCTTCTCATATACCCACCAGTTTCAGCTGCTACCCACATACACTATGGACAATTTGCAATGGACAAATAGCTTACCAGCAGAACTTTGGATAATTGGAGTAAATCAGAGGGAACTATGGAAGAACATACAAACTCCGCAAGAGTTTCTCAACAATGAGAGCACTCAAAGTCAGGATAGAACCTGGGTCATTGGTGTTAGAGATTAATCTAGATTTATAAAATTATGGATAGAAGACCTTAATTAAAATGTGAAGCAGTCTTCAGGAAATAAAACCTGTTATAAATAAAACAATTTATCTTCAACCGATGATTTATGGTTATTCAAACTGATCATTGGGTGTAGGACATATTAATTCTGTTTCATTGAAACTATACAGGGGAAGGCCTTTGATGTTTTGTGATGAGATTGGGGAAAGTCTTAAGTGGCTATCCTCTGTCTTAACCCAGTGTTAAAAGTTTATTCCTGTCACTTAATGCACAGTTCAAGACAGGTCTGTTTTGTCATTTAATATTTCAGACTAGTTGTAAATACAGGGAGCCATCCCTCAGCACTGGAATAGAAGAGGTATATTATGGGTGTCTGGAGTTTGTGCTCAGAAGCTTTCAGACTAGCCACCTGTATTTGAATAATTAAAGGATTTCTGCTGGTTCCATTGTAATTATGCATTTCTGCAAAGTTACCACTCTCTACATTGAAGTTGAGTGGTTGATTAAAGCCATTGAAAGCGTAGGTAACCATTTATTGTAAGTAAAATATTTTATACTTTTTAAACACAAATATAACAATCTGGTTCTCTTTGATCTGTGTGATCTGGAGAGGGGAATTAGATTCTCTCCAGATGTGCTACTTCAAATAAAGACTTTATATCATCAGCTTCAGTGCCCCTCCAGTGATTCAATCAGCATAGCTGCAACCATGCAGTAGTAGCTCTAAATACTGCAATATTGCACTGCCTTCTCTTGTGAATAGATCAAAATAGATTTCAACATATTATGTAGATTGTGTTTATTACAACAGTCATGCTTAGGTTGCCAGTACACTTCCATGCCTGGGATCTTGATTAGTCTGGCTTAAGACCATAAGAAATCGAAATACGCTTAAGCCATACCTCTCCACATGATGATCCCTCCACTCAATAAGATCATGGCTGATCTGATTATGGGCCCCATGTTCACTCTCCTGTTTAATCCCTATAACCCTTGATTCCCCGGTAGTCTGAATGACTATCTCAGCCTTGTATAGAATTAATGACAACATCTGCAGGATATTTTGGTGGAGGAGGATAGAAAGATAAAGGAGATATCATCCTATAAACTGACTTTGGGGAACAATTAGCAATTTACATCAAGCAGATTACAACAACAGCTTGTGCAAGAGAACAGATTTAAGTACATTTTGGGGAGTTTTTTTGCTGAGTTTGAAGAAAATAAGATTATCTCTCTCTCTCACTCTCTCGCTCTCTCTTGTCAAAATCAGAATCAGAATCAGGTTTATTATCACTGGAACGTGGTGTGAAATTTGTTAACTTAGCAGCAGCATTTCAATGTAATACATAATTTAGCAGAGAAAAAAAATAACATAATAACAAATAAACAAGTAAATCAATTACATATATGGAATAGATTTTAAAAAAAACACGCAAAAACAGAAATACTGTACAGTTAAAAAAAGTGAGGTAGTGTCCAAAGCTTCACTGTCCATTTAGGAATCTGATGGCAGAGGGGAAGAAACTGTTCCTGAATCGCTGAGTGTGTGCCTTCAGGCTTCTGTACCTCCTACCTGATGGTAACAGTGAGAAAAGGGCATGCCCTGGGTGCTGGATCATGGGACAGGAGGCCCAGGGAGAAGGAAAAGTGGGGGGGGGGAAGGAACCCAGAGGATGGGCAAGGGGTATAGTCAGAAGGACAGAGGGAGAAAAAGGAGAGAGAGAGAAAGAATGTGTGTATATAAATAAATAACAGATGGGGTACGAGGGGGAGGTGGGGCATTAGTGGAAGTTTGAGAAGTCAATGTTCATACCATCAGGTTTGAGGCTACCCAGAGGGAATATAAGGTGCTGTTCCTCCAACCTGAGTGTGGCTTCATCTTTACAGTAGAGGACCCCCCCCCCTCCACCTCCCCCTCGTACCGCATCCGTTATTTATTTATATACACACATTCTTTCTCCTTCTCTCCTTTTTCTCCCTCTGTCCCTCTCACTATACCCCTTGCCCACCCTCTGGGTTTTTCCCCCTCCCCCTTTTCCTTCTCCCTGGGCCTCCTGTCCCATGATCCTCTCATATTCCTTTTGCCAATCACCTGTCCAGCTCTTGGCTCCATCCCTCCCCCTCCTGTCTTCTCCTAACATTTTGAATCTCCCCACCCCCCCCCCCACTTTCAAATCTCTTACTAGCTCTTCCTTCAGTTAGTCCTGACGAAGGGTCTCGGCCCGAAATGTCGACTGTACCTCCTCTTAGAGATGCTGCCTGGCCTGCTGCGTTCACCAGCAACTTTGATGTGAGTCGCTTGAATTTCCAGCATCTGCAGAATTCCTCGTGTTTACATTCAGTACTTAGTTGGGAAATTTCTTACTGCAGATCCACTCATTACATCTATTATAAACATTCCACTCTTTTAAATCTAAATTCTCCGTCTTCACACTTTATTCCGTACTGTTGCTGTTTTAGCTTCCTCTAGCTCATTGCACTGTTCAATGATCTGATTGGTATGCAAGCCAAGCTTTCCACTGTACATCTATTCATGTGACAATAATAAACCAGTGCAATTCTATTTGCTGAAGCAGACCGGCTCTTCACCACTCACTTCCTCTCAGCTTCTATCAGTGCACTAGGAAGTCACAGAAGAATCCACAAGTAACAAGATGGCTAATTCACAAAGTGATATCACCATTGTTACAGATTAATTTAACAACTACTTTGACAATTGAAATGTAAATGGCTGATGTACCTCTGCCTATTAGGATATGTAATGAAATAAATCTGGGATCCACTATACATTTCTGGATTATTACTGGAATTAAAGATCATCCTAATGTTTCCCAACCTTATTTTATAGATTTATGGAGTTGTACAGCACAAAAATGGTTCCATCAGCCCAATTCGTCCATGCCACCTCTGATGCCTATCTATGCTAATCCCATTTGCCCAGATTAGGCCAAAATCCTCAATTTGTTTCCAATCAAAGTAATTATCCAAATGCCTTTTAACCCAGCTAATTATTCTGCCTCTACCACTTCCTCTGGCAGATTGTTCCTTAAGACCACTGCACACTGTGTGAAAAATATGTTGCTCAGATCTCCTGGTGGCTCCCCACCTCCTTCCTGTTATTCTTTGGTCTATTTTCCTCTCCTATCAGATTACTTTATATTCAATCCTTTGCTGCTCCCACCTTTCATCTCTCATCTTCACTCATCATTCCCCTTCACCCTCCTCCTCCACCCAACTACCTTCCCCATTCTCATCTGGACTCACCTATCAATTCCCCCTCCCCCTACCTTTTTATTCTGTCTTCTGCTCTCTTCCTTTCCAGTCCTGATGAAGACTCTCAGCCCAAAATGTCCACTGTTCATTTTCCTCCATAGGTGCAGCCTGACTTGCAGAGTTCCTCCAGTATTTTGTCTGTGTTGCTCAGATCTCCTTAAAATTTCTCCTCTCTGATCTTTGTCAAGTTAGCTCAGAAAAATGATGTTCCAACATCTGTACTGAGTTCAGGCTCTAATAGTTGATGCAATGACCTTTTGGAAATCTTTTGCTTACTGATATCAATATAATTGCCAAGAAATCCAATCTTGTGCTTTTTTGCACCGAGTGATACAATTGAAAATTGATTTAACGTGGAACATGTCATTGTCTAATCATATAGTCATAGCCATAGTCATAGTCATACTTTATTGATCCCGAGGGAAATTGGTTTTCGTTACAGTTGCACCATAAATAATTAAATAGTAATATGTAAATTATGGCAGGAAATAAGTCCAGGACCAGCTTATTGGCTCAGGGCGTCCGACCCTCCAAGGGAGGAGCTGTAAAATTTGATGGCCACAGGCAGGAATGACTTCCTATGACGCTCAGTGTTGCATCTCGGTGGAATGAGTCACTGGCTGAAGGTACTCCTGTGCCCAACCAGTCCATTATGTAGTGGATGGGAGATATTGTCCAAGATGGCATGCAACTTGGACAGTCAAATGGGAGGTTCAACTGAGCCTTTTTTATTGTCAGTTATCCTCATGACCACAAAATGTTTTCTCAGGATTGCTAGCTGCGCCACGTGCCAGCGAGGGTAAGAGTAGGATGTTCTGGCGGATGAACACGTGGCTGAAGAACTAGTGTAGGGGGCAAGGTTTCAGATTTCAGGATCATTGGGACCTCTTCTGGGGCAGGTGGGACCTGTACAAGAGAAACGGGTTACACCTGATCTACAAGGGGACCAATATCCTTGCAGGGAGGTTTGTTAGCGCTATTGCGGAGGGTTTAAATAAGATACGCAGGCGGATGTGAACCACAAATAGAAGGGTTGTGTGTGATGGTAATATTCTTCTGAGGTGTGTCCATTTCAATGCAAGGAGTATTGTGGGGAAGGTAGATGAGCTGAGGGCGTGGATTGACACATGGAAATTATGACATTATAGACATTGGTGAAACTTGGCTGCAAGAGGGGCAGGACTAGCAGCTTAATGTTCCAGGGTTCCGATGTTTCAGACGTGATAGAGGCAGAGGAATGAAGTGGGGGTGGGTGGCATTGCTAGTCAGGGAAAATGTTACAGCAGTGATCAGGCAGGACAGATTAGAGGACTTGTCCACTGAGTCCATATGGATGGAGCTGAGAAACAGGAAAGGTATGACCACATTAATGAGGTTGTATTATAGATCACCCAATAGTCAGCAAGAATTGGAGGAGCAAATCTGCAGAGAGATAGTAGACAATTGCAGGAAACATAAAAGTTGTGATAGTAGGGGGTTTTAATTTTCCACATATTGATTGGGCCTCCCATACTATTAAAGGTCTAGATGGGTTAGAGTTTGTAAAATATATTCAGGAAAGTTTTCTAAATCAATATATAGAGGTACCAACTAGAGAGGATGCAATATTAGATCTCCTATTAGGAAATGAGTTAGGACAGGTGACGGAAGTGTGTGTAGGGGAACACTTTGGTTCCAGTGATCATAACACCATTAATTTCAACTTGATCATGGATAAAGATAGATCTGGTCCTTGGGTTGAGGTTCTAAACTGAAAAAAGGCCAAATCTGAAGAAATGAGAAAGGATCTAAAAAGTGTGGATTGGGAAAGGTTGTTCTCTGGCAAGGATGTGATTGATAAGTGGGAGGCCTTCAAAGGAGAAATTTTGAGAATGCAGAGTTTGCATGTTCCTGTCAGGATTAAAGGCAAAGTGAATAAGAATAAGGAACCTTGGTTCTCAAGGGATATTGGAACTCTGATAAAGGAGAAGAGAGAGATGTATGTCATGTATAGGAAACCGGGAACAAATAAGGTGCTTGCGGAGTATAAAAAGTCCAAAAAAATACTTAAGAAAGAAATCAGGGGGGCTAAAAGAAGACATGAGGTTGCTTTGGCAGTCAAGGTGAAGGATAATCCACGGAGTTTCTACAGGTACATTAAGAGCAAAAGGATAGTAAGGGATAAAATTGGTCCTCTTGAAGATCAGAGTGGTCAGCTATGTATGGAACCAAAAGAAATGGGGGAGACCTTAAATGGGTTTTCTGCATCTGTATTTACTAAGGAAACTGGCATGGAGTCTATGGAAATAAGGCAAACAAGCAGTGAGGTCATGGAACCTATACAGATTGAAGAGGAGAAGGTGCTTGCTATATTGAGGCAAATCAGAGTAGATAAATCCCCAGGACCTGACAGGGTATTCCCTCGGGCCTTGAAGGAGACTAGTGTTGAAATTGCAGGGGCCCTGGCAGATATATTTAAAATGTCGGTATCTACAGATGAGGTGCCGGAGGATTGGAGGATAACTCATGTTGTTCTGTTGTTTAAAAAAGGCTCTAAAAGTAATTCAGGAAATTATAAATCGGTAAAGTTGACGTCGGTAGTAGGTAAATTATTGGAAGGAGTAGTAAGAGATAAGATCTACAAGTATTTGGATAGACAGAGACTTATTAGGGAGAGTCAACATGGCTTTGTGCGTGGTAGGTCATGTTTAACAAATCTATTAGAGTTTTCGAGGAGGTTTCCAGGAAAGTGGATGAGGGGAAGGCAGTGGATGTTGCCTACATGGACTTCAGTAAGGCCTTTGACAAGGTCCCGCATGGGAGGTTAGTTAGGAAGATTCAGTTGCTAGGTATACATGGAGAGGTAGTAAATTGGATTAGACATGGGCTCAATGGAAGAAGCCGGAGAGTGGTAGTAGAGGATTGCTTCTCTGAGTGGAGGCCTGTGATTAGTGGTGTGTCACAGGGATCATTGCTGGGTCCATTGTTATTTGTCATCTATATCAATGATCTGGATGATAATGTGGTAAATTGAATCAGCAAATTTGCTGATGATACAAAGATTGGAGGTGTAGTGGACAATGAGGAAGGTTTGCAAAGCTTGCAGAGGGATTTGGACCAGCTGGAAAAATGGGTTGAAAAATGGCAGATGGAGTTAAATACAGACAAGTGTGAGGTATTGCACTTTGGAAGGACAAGCCAAGGTAGAACATACAAGGTAAATGGTAGGGCAGTAGAACAGAGGGATCTGGGAATACAGATACAAAATTCCCTAAAAGTGGCGTCACAGGTAGATAAGGTCGTAAAGAGAGCTTTTGGTACATTTGCCTTTATAAATTAAAGTATTGAGTATAAGAGTTGGAATGTTATGGTGAGATTGTATAAGGCACTAGTGAGGCCTAATTTGGAGTATTGTGTTGCAGTTTTGGTCATCAAATTACAGGAAGGATATGAATAAGATTGAAAGAGTGCGGAGAAGGTTAACAAGGATGTTGCCTGGTCTTGAGAAACTGAGTTACAGAGAAAGGTTGAATAGGTTAGGAATTTATTCCCTGGAGCGTAGAAGAATGAGGGGAGATTTGATAGAGATATATAAAATTATGATGGGTATAGATAGAGTGAATGCAAGCAGCCTTTTTCCACTGAGGTTAGGGGAGAAAAAAAACCAGAGGGCATAGGTTAAGGGTGAAGGGGGAAAAGTTTAAATGTCATGATCCGGTCCGTAAAGTCTGCATTCCAGTTCACGGTCTGGTCCATGGACTCAGGACTCCAGGTCTTCCAGCTGTCCCTTGTTTGACTAAATCAAAGGCACCTGATTCTCATCTTTGGGCTTGCAATATAAGTAGCCTTGGGAGTGAGTGTGGGCTGCTGGTTTGTCTTGTCAGTCCCCTTTGGAGTAACCTGCTGATGGAAACCATTTGTGATCCCTAGGTCTGGTTGGAGGACTGCTGCTTCATAGAGCCTTGTTGCCACTTGTTGGAGTGGTCTTTGCTGTATGGATTTGTCTGTTTCCTGGGCCAGCTGAGTGGCTGCCAGCCACTCCAAGCTAGGTAGGGATCTGGCTGTTTCTGTAGCCAACTGAGGTTGCTGGCCAAACTGAGACTTGGAGCTTCACTGGAGCAGAGATGGAACTGTCTGTCATTCTTTGGTGTTTGTCTCTTCTTGTCCTTGCCTCTGGGGTAAGCCAGGCTGTTTTGCTGTTGCCCTGCAGGGGGATCTGTCTTGTCCTTGCCTCTGTGGGGTAAGCCAGGCTGTTTTGCTGTTGCCCTGTGGGGGGACCTGTCTTGTCTTGTCCTTGCCTCTGTTGGGTAAGTCTGGCTGTTCTGCTGTTACCTGACAGAGAGACCTGTCCCACCTTGGTGTGGAGATGAAGTTGAGTCCTGGCTTGTTGTAGGATGAGTCCCAGCTCTATGTCTATGTTCTGTCCTGTCTCATCTTTGTGCTGTGTTAAAGATGAGTCCTGGGTTGTCTAAGGATAAGACCTGGCTCTGTGATGTTTGGTTTCCCAGTCTGTCTCTCAACTCTAGCCTCTGAGTTATCAGCCTCCACATTTCAAGATGACGATCCC
The DNA here is from genome assembly GCF_963921235.1 of Mobula hypostoma. Taxonomy (NCBI): domain Eukaryota; kingdom Metazoa; phylum Chordata; class Chondrichthyes; order Myliobatiformes; family Myliobatidae; genus Mobula; species Mobula hypostoma. The sequence goes on along the minus strand of NC_086101.1, from coordinate 46,278,311 downwards.
GCAGCCAGGCTCCCAGGCCCCTAGCCTCGACGATCCCGCAGCCAGGCTCCCAGGTCCCTAGCCTCGACGATCCCGCAGCCAGGCTCCCAGGCCCCTAGCCTCGACGATCCTGCAGCTAGGCTCCCAGGCCCCTAGCCTTGACGATCCCAAGGCAAGAGCCAGGTTCTGGGTCCTTGTCCAGTCTCAGGCTCTGAGTCCGAGCCTTGTCTCCTAGTCCTGATCCTGTTTTCCCTAGCCCAACTCTGCGTTCTTGTCCCTGCTCCTTGCCTGAATCCTGTCGTGTCCCTACTCTAGCCAAGTCCTGTTCCTTGTGACTGTGTCTCGCATTTGGATCTGTTCCCAGCACCCCACTGATATTAAAGAGAATATTGGGGTGGGGGGGGGGCTTCTTCACACAGTGGTGGGAGTGTGGAATGAGCTGCCAAATGAAATGGTAAATGTGGCCTCAGTTTTAACATTTAAGAAAAACTTGGACAGGTACATGGATGAGAGGTGTACGGAGGGATATGGTGCAGGTCAGTGGGACTAGGCAGAAAAATGGTTCAGCACAGCCAAGAAGGGCAAAATGGCCTGTTTCTGTGCTGTAATGTTCTATGGTTCAATGTTGAAGCAGATTCTGTTTTGCATTTGCCTTTGCTCTAATCTTCCAGTTTGAGATGGTGCTGTTTAATATTGTATTGTCACTTGTCAGTTTGATTTATAAACGTGCAATGCTACCAAAAAAGTAGCATTTCAACATGTGACACAGATTTTGCAGATGCAAGAAATCTTGATCCACACAAAATGCTGGAGGAACTCAAAGTTTAAAGTAAATTTATTATCAAAGTACATAGATGTCACCATATGAAACTTGAGATTCATTCTCTGGCAGGCACACTCAATAAATCCATAGAATAATAACCATAATAGAATCAATGAAAGACCGCCCAAGTTGGGCATTCAACCAAAGTGCAGAAGACAACAAATTGTGCAAATACAAAATGAATGCAATAATAATAAATAAGCAATAAATATCAACAGCATGAGATGAGTCCTTGAATGTGAGAACTGTTATTGTGGGAACATTTTAATGATTGGGCAAGTGAAGTTATTCTCTTTGTTTCAAGAGCCTGATGGTTGAGGGGTAGCCTGAACCTGGTGGTGTGAGACCATAGGCTCCTCTACCTTCCTCCTGATGGCATTAGTGAGAAGAGAGCATGTCCTGGATGGTGGGGTTCTTGATGATTGATGCTGCTTTCCTGCTTCGGGCCAAGTCTCTTCATCGTGACTCCAAGTGTGTGTGTCCCCAGGCATGCATTTGCTTTGTTTTCTTTGCTGTAGTGGGAAAACCACTGAACCTGAGGAAAATTGTGCTTTCTTCAATCTTTGCTTCCTCTTTTACTCTCATTTCCCTTTTATTCTTTTTCTCTCTGCCTCTGTCTCCTTTGCTATCTTTCACACACACACAGATGTGTGGGTACATGTCCAAGTATTCTTCAGAGCCTTTCCATTTTGAGATGCAGTATTTATTTATTAACTTATTGATATACGGTGCAGAATTGACCCTTAGGGCACTTTGAGCCACGCCACCCAGCTATCCCCTGATTTAATCTGAGTTTAATCATGGGACTATTTACAATGACCAATTAACCTACTAACCAAGTACCTCTTTGGACTGTTGGAGGAAATCAGAGCACCCAGAGAAAACCAACGCAGTCACGGGGAGAACGTACTAAATCCTTACAGGCAGCAGCGGGTCGCCTGTACTGTAAAGTGTTGTGCTAACCACTACGCCACTGTGCCACTATTGGCTGAGACTATAATTTGTGTTATTGTATTGGCTATGTTCTTCCTAAAGCAGTTACATGAGAAGATTCATGCTCAAGCTTTTAATTTGCTCTTTTAAAGAAAAGTCTTTGGAGCATCTGCCTTCTATTAAAATTAAATCTGTTAAAATTAAATCTATTAAAAGTTAATCTTAAAAGCTTTCTAAGTAATCTAATGGAGTTGTACTGGATAAAATATTAACAGAGTAGATAACACCTTATATCCCAATGTTTCAGCACTCCTTCAGATTTGGATCTGATTTCAGTACATTTACTGTATATTACTAATGCTGAAGAAAGTAACTTCACAGTTCATGAAATATGATCATATAATTCAAATACCTAAATGTCAATTAATTAGGGATATTCAATGACATTTCTATGCCACATTCAGGTATAAATTGTCTCCGAATGACAGCTAAAGTCTCAAACATAAGTAAAGGGAAGAAAGATATTGTGATAGCAACACACATCAAAGGGTGCTGGTGAACGTAGCAGGCCAAGCAGCATCTCTAGGAAGAGGTACAGTCGACGTTTCAGGCCGAGACCCTTCGTCAGGAATTTCCAGCATCTGCAGAATTCCTGTTGTTTGCGTTTAAAAAGATATTGTGATGCCTGGTTAACAATTTCTTTGTAAGCATAATCAATGAACGTGTTGTAATTACTCAGCTTCACTTTAATTTATTTGTATTTGTGGCCAGGGGTAAACTCCTAGTGACCCAAGCCTCAAACTACCTCATTTAATGTGCTGAATATAGTTCTCTTGAAAAAACACTGTACTCCTACCTTTATAAAATCCCAAGAATTTATTCTTGTGAAAATTAGGTATCACATTTTAAAATATAAAATATGTAACATATATGACCTATGGATTTTGTTATGTTAATAAAAAAACAAACTTGCATGGGTAAACCTAACACATACTTATTAACAGGACCCTCCAGTCATAGCTTCGGCTCGACCCGAGCGCGTGCTATCAGCTCCCTAATGTCACTTTTGGTTCTGGGGGAAAACCCGCATTGCACACTGGGAACTGAAGTTCTTTATTGTGTACACACATAGTAACATAGATCTGCCATTTGTAGCTAGAGGTTTCTTAGTACACCAAAACCCAATAACAAAATTATAAATGAAAGAATGCATTAAATTGCAATGATGTCATTTGCAATGAACATTTGCTGTTTCATGGTGATACACAAGTAATTATACTTATTCACAGTAAATTCTAACAGAATCTTGAAAGGAGTAGAGTTGTTTAGAAAGATACTCGCAAATCTCTGGGACTTAACCTGAATCCCTCCAGAGCTACCTAAATGTCTAGCAGATCTGTAATACGTCCAAATACACTCCATTAACTTAAGAAGCATCTTTTAAAATAAGTTGTTTAGGAGCAAATGCTTCTGTCTGCTAGCTCTAATATATTAACACATTTCTAGATGATTAATTTGTTTTTTATCTTGGAAGCAATATTGATAACTATCTTTGTTAATAGAAATGCCATTTGTTGATTCCCTTCTTTACTTGCATGGAAAGTTTAGAGTAACAATTGGAATTTAAGGGCAGTTTTCTGGTCTGTTGTTCTTCACAAGAAGTTTGTCCCCAATGTCACCATTAAAGTATCCTCTATACTTAAAGCTCTCTTACTTATCAATTCCATGAATCTGATGTTACTCTGGAAAGAAGCTTGCTTTGAGAAAAGTATTTTACAGTTGACAATAATTGCTTTATACCCTTTATATGTGGTGTTTTGGATAATAGACGTATTTCCTAGAATAATGAAAAACATTTTAAGTCAAGACAAGTCAAGTCACTTTTTATTGTCATTTCAACCATAACTGCTGGTACAGAACACAGTGAAAATGAGACAGTTTTTCAGGACCATGGTGCTACATGAGACAATACAAAAACTACACTGAACTACATAAAACAACACGAACTACACTAGACTACAGACCTATCCAGGACGGCATAAAGTGCACAAAACAGTGCAGGTATTACAATAAATAATAAACAGGACAATAGGCACAGTAGAGGGCAGTAGGTTGGTGTCAGTCCAGGCTCTGGGTATTGAGGAGTCTGATGGCTTGGGGGAAGAAACTGTTATAGTCTGGTCGTGAGAGCCCGATTGCTTCAGTGCCTTTTGCCAGATGGTCAGAGAGAGAAGAGTTTGTATGAGGGGTGCGTGGGGTCCTTCATAATGCTGTTTGCTTTACGGATGCAGCATGTGGTGTAAATGTCTGTAATGGCAGGAAGAGAGACCCCGATAATCTTCTCAGTTGACCTCACCTTCCGCTGCAGGGTCTTGTGACCCGAGATGGTGCAATTTCCGAACCAGGCAGTGATGCAGCTGAAACTGTTTCAACTAGGGATTTGTTTTCTATGTTTTGCACCAATCTCCCATTTTAGCATTGTTGCCACACGGAGTTGCTAGCTTTGTTAGATTGTATTCATGAAGCTCCTGTCACTGTGATCCAAACTACTTTAAACACTCCCTCTATTGGTCTATTTACTCAGAGCCATTCCTTCTCTACAATGATTGGAAGGGACACCACTTAATATACATTTATTCTTATCTTCTAGTCAAGTTGCCCTAACGCTCCATTTTAGAATTTATCATTACGTTCATTAAAAAAATTCTGCATTTTTGTACCTCCTGGATTATTTTTCTCAAGGTTACTTGCAAGTCTCTTGAAGGTTGATTGTTAGTTCATCTAGGAAGCTGGAATATTGACAACTCTCTACTTACATCATCAGAGTACTTACTGTTCTTGTGTTAATGTAATGTGTAGTTCTTCCTTTACCCATCCGCCAAAAAAGCATTATGTAAGTTACCTTTTGAACCCTGCAGAAATAATCACTGTAAAATTTGAGCTTTAAAAGATAATGAAGATATCCTTTCAGTTCTGGGTCGGAAAAATGCATTTCTGGTCTTATGTGGCTGATTTACAAAGTGCTAGAGTTTTCAACAGCTGATGTGGGTGCAAGTGTTAATACTACTGTACGTCACTAACATATGCTATCCACATCTGGAGACTATCTCTGCAGTGTTATGTACAGTATTGGTATCCTTATTTAAGAGAGGATGTAAATGTATTAGAAGCAATTAAGACTAAAATCTGGTGTTATTTAATGAGAACATTTGTGACAGGTTAAGCTTGCATATTGATACTATGAATTCCCATTAATGAAAGGGCTAATAAAATTAGTGCTAAAATGTTAGCATTTATATATAGGGACATGTATTATTGACAGTGTTGCTGTGCTGGGAAACTGTTATCTACATTGACTGTTTCGCTTGTTACCATAGAGGAATTTCCAGGCTGGTGAGAGCTGGGTGTTCAAAGAGTGGTCTGCATCATGCCCAATGGAGGGCCACGAGAAAAGCCATAGGGTCAGGGTGCTCTGTCTCCAGTAATGACAGACAAAGCACAATCCATTCCCCCACCAATCCAAAATCAGTCCTTTCCTCACTGAGCCCCAGGCAAGCTGTCACTGAGGGAGCACCAGTGAAGACCATGACATCGGGTCAGGTTCCTGACAGAGCAGTATCACTGCACAGCCTGAGGAGCTCCCTTTCTTAATGTACAAGGGGGTAGGTAACTCCACATATCCAGACTGGAGTAACAAGGGTACTAAAATGCAGTAACATTGGATTGGGTACCAATGTATTGGCTGCAGTTTTAGAAGAAATAGGTAACTTGATTTAAACAGTTAGGATCCTGAAGGAGACACAAGAGACTGCATATGCTGAAATCTGGAGCAACACACAAAAAGCAGGGAGGAACTCAGCAGGACTGGTGGTATTTGGAAAGAGCAATGAACAATTAAAATTTTGGGTGAGAATCCTGCTAGATGAAGGGTTGCACATGTGAAATCCTAATGGGCTTTAAATGGGTGGGTGTGGAAAGGATGTCTTCTCTTGTGGGAGAATGTAGAACTAAGGGTCAATGTTTAAAAATAAGAAATTGCCTGTTTGATAGAGCTGAGGTGAAATATATACTCTCAGTGGGACATGGTGGATGTGGATACTTTATAAGCAAACGGTGAGAGGTTACTGCAGGCAGACAGGAACATGAAGTTAAGGTAAAAATCAGAACAGTTCAAAGCTCAATGTTCAAAATAATTTTTTTTGTGAGTACATATATGCCACCACATATGACCTTGAGATTCATTTTCCTGCAAATCTATAGAATAGTAACTATAACAGGATTAATGAAAGATCACCCAGAGTGTAGAAGATAAACTGTGAAAATGCAAATATAGATAAATAGCAATGAATAGCGAGAACATGAAATAACAAGATAGAGTCCTTAAAGTGTGATCATCGATTATGGGAACATCTCAATGGATGGGCAAGAAAGTGTAGTTATTCCCTTTTAGGTGAGGATCTATGATGAATGCTGCTTTCCTTCAACAGCATTTCATGTAGATAAACTCAGTAGTTAGGAGCGCTCTACCCTTGATGTACGAGGCCAAATCCACTACCTTTTTTAGGATTTTCCATTCAAAGGCGTTGGTGTTTCCCTACCAAGCCGTGATGCTGCCAGTCAATACGCTCTCCAGTACACATCTATAGAAATTTGTCGAAGTTCTTGATGTCATGCTGAATCTCCTCAGATCTCTACAGAAGCCTTAATCATATGAGGTGACAGGACAAATAAGAGGGTAAGTGGCTTAGTCCTCCTGTTAATATGTATTTTTGTATGTTAGTATGTCTGAACATACAGTATCATAATTTTTAAATTCTATTAAATATATCTTCAGCTAATGTTCTACATGAGGCTCATTCAATACACTCTGGAATTCAAAAATGTTCAGGATGACTTGTAGAGTGAGTTGGATGGTTTCAGATTTATGTAGCCTTTGCTTCATTATATCTAACCACCAGTTTTGATGTACATTTTGCCTAGTTTTACAATTTTATTCCTGAGTAAAATTTGTTCTTTTATTCTTTGTTGCCATTGGCTTTGATTTTGCACCATAAAAATATAGGATTGAGAGGCATGAAAATTCATGAGGCATCATTGAGATAAGGAATTGTAGCATGTAGTGCGTCTGCAAAACAATTCAGCAGCATTTATAGATTACCTCTAGCACACAAAACTGCTTTGTATGAGCATTTTGGAACAAAATGTAATACCATATAGAAAATATACAGATAAATAGGTTGAGAATATAAGGAACAACTTTTTAAAGAAGGAAAGAGAGATGGAGTAGATAGAGGAGAAGGAGGATTGCAGAGAGTTGCTTGAAGACTTGGTAGCCAACGTTGAACCAATCCAATTTTGGGATGGACATTAAAAAAAACTGCAACTGGAGATCTCAGAATATTGCAGTAATATACATTAAATGTTGGAGGAACTCAGCAAGTCAAACAGCATCTTTGGAAGGAAATAAACAATTGATGACTCAGGCCAAGACCTTTCATCTGGACTGGGGAGGAGGGGCAACTCAAGCTGGAGAGTAATAGGTGAGTCCAAGTGCATGGCCAGGAAGGTAGGAAAATGGATGAAGAAAGAAAATGGAATGATGTGCGACACTGGGACATGATAGGTGACAAGGTAAAGAGATGAAGAATAAGAAATCAGATAGGAGATCATGGAATAAAGGGAAGGATATGGGGAACAAGAAGGAGATTAAGATGATGGGCAGGTATCATTAAGGCAGGGGAGGGCCTCTTTATTTCCAGTCCTGAAGAAGGCTCTTGGCCCAAAACATCCACTGCTCATCTCCCTCCTTAGATCCTGCCTGTCCTGCTGAGTTCCTCCAAAGGTTTACGTGTTTTACTCCAAATTTCCAGCATCTGCATTCTCTTTTTTTTTTTGTCTGAGAAAGTTACAGAGCTGGGAAGGAAATCCCCAATAGAGGAATTTGAAATCAAGGGGGGATTAAAACTGAAGTATAGCTTAGCAGAGACGCAACACAAGAAGAGGGAGAATATCCATAACTGTACCCAGAACTTAACAAGCTAAAGTTATCAGAACATTTCAGAGGAATGGCATCTTTTTTTCATATGGTATAATGTTGTAAAGACTTTTTCTCACTGATACCTCATTCTCCCTTTTAACTTAATAGACATTGGCCATATCAGACACTTTGCTGTGCACATGTGCAACAAATAAGCAGCAACTACTATAGTAGTAAGGGACAAATTCTTTGACACATTTCCTGCAGAAAGAAGTCATTGGCAAGATTCTTTTAATTATAAAGAGTCACATATGGAAACAATGTGGACGTTAGAGAACTTGGATGTAAACTGTATGGTCTTAATGAGCAGAAAATGCCTATGGTTAATAAACTTCAGATGGAATCACACTATATAAACATAGTAATACACATCAGAGGTCATTATCCAGGAGCAACCTATGATGTAATTATTGTGCAATGAAAGTAAATTGGAAGAGATGGTGTGAAGAACATATTGAATCAGAGGAAGCAGTCAGATGTTATAAAAGGATTTGGACAGAATCTATAAAGGGATGGAATATTATCAGACAAAATTCAGCATGAACACAATTATTATAGATTAAAATTGCCAATATGGATATGATCTGAAGGGTGAAGATATAATTAACAATGATTAGCATGGATTCTGGTAGAAATGTATTATTTATTACAAACAACATTAAGCACAAACAGATGCTTATTTATTATGGATTCAGCATTTGTACAAATACAATACAAGCATTACCATTCAAGATGATTGAATGATTTTTTTGTTAGATTGAGGAAATGCAGACCTCTTTTATTGTCATTTAGCAATGCATGCATTAAGAAATGATACAATGTTCCTCCAGTGTGATATCACAGAAACACAAGACAGACCAAGACTGAAAAACTGACAAAAACCACATAACTATAGCATATAGTTACAACAGTGCAAGCAGTACCATAATTAGATAAAGAACAGACCATGGGCAAGGTTTTAAAAAAAAAAGTCTAAGTTTCTCGAAAGTCCCATCATCTCACACAGACGGTAGAAGGAAGAAAAAAACTCCCTGCCATGAGCTTCCAGTGCCGCAAACTTGCCGATGCAGCATCCTGGAAGCACCCGACCACAGTCCGACTCTGAGTTCGTCCGAAAATTTCGAACCACCAACCAGCCCTCCGACACCGAGCACCATCTCTGCCGAGCACTTCGACCCCAGCCCCAGTCGCCAGCAACAAACAAAGACAAGGATTTGGGGCCTTCCCTCCAGAAGTTCTCAACCGCACAGTAGCAGCGGCAGCGAACCGGGCATTTCAGAAGTTTCTCCAGATGTTCCTCTGTGCTTCTCACGTCTGTCTCTATCAAATCAGAATTATGCACGGCATCCTACTTACAAATACAATATCATTTCACCAGAGGCCACGCGCGCTGCGTCGTGCCATTATCTTCTCCTCCATCCTCTCAGGGAGCTCTCCATTCAGCCAGAGCAGCAGATTCCTTTCCACAATATACACGATAGTTATGGAGACCCTAGGATGCTGGTTGACTGAACATTAGCTTTGTCCATTTTAAATACAAAATCTGCAAATGATTCTGACTGGCCAAAGCAATGGAGTCCAAGAAAGAGAACTGGCTGGAAACTATTTCAAGATATTTTGGGTATTAACTGAAACCATGTTAGTTCAGGAAAATGGCACTGTGGTAAAATGTCAACTGCAATCTCACTAAACACATACTGTACAGGTAACTTAAAAAGTCTGCTCCTGATTCCATTTCTTGTGTTCTTTTTCTACGTCAACCTTCTTGGCATAGCACCTCTTCTGTTGTGCCCTGGCATGCCAGTCTCAACCACAAGCAATATTGTGAGGTAAGGTGAACAATAACTGGGCTGTATAAAGGTTATTTTAGGTTGGTACGCATATTTATTTCAACAGATTGGTAGAGTATAATTTGGAATGTTCCCTGCACAGACTCCACCTCCGCTGGTGTGCTCAAAGTTATTTCAAAGTGAGTAGAGAAACATATAGCACTATTACATGGCTGGTCCTTGATAATTTATTCTGACATGTACAATTATATTTCAGCTGAGTTCATTAATTGTGAGGAAATATGAAGGCAGTGCAGTGACATGATATGATTTTTAATTCAAGATATTAACAGATTGCAGGACCCTAAGACATAAGAACAGAATAAGGCCATTCAGACCAATGAGTCTACTGCACCTTTCCATCATGGTCAATTTATTTTCCCCCTCAACCCCATTCTCCTGCCTCTCCCTGTAACTTTTGGTGCCCTTATTTATCAAGAACATATCAACCTCCACTTTAAATATAGTGAATGGCTTGACCTTCAGTTGTCTATGGCAATGAATTCCACAGATTCACTACACTATATCTGCAGAAATTCATCCCTATGTCTGTTCTAATGGGGCATCCTTATATTCTGAGTCTGCCCCCTCTGATCATAGACTCTTCCACTATTAGAAACATCCTGTCCACTTGCACTCTATTTAGGCTTTTCAACATTCAGTAAGCTTCAGTGAGATCCCTTCTAATTTTTCTAAACTGCAGTGAGTACAGGCCCAGAACCATCAAATTTTCCTTGTGTTAACCCTTTCATTCCCAGGATTATTGCCATAAACATGCTCCAGACCTTCTCTTAGATATTGGGCCCAAAACTGCTCACAATACACCAGGTGTTTTCTGACCAATACCTTATAAAGCCTCAGTATTACATTCTTTCTTTAATATTTATTTTGAGAGAACTAGAATATAGCCTTGAATAGCATTTTCCTTCCTTACTACCGGCTGAACCTGCAAGGTAAACTTTAGGGAATCTTGAAGTAGGCCTCTCAAGTCCCTCTGCACCTCTGATTTCTGAATTTGTCCCCCATTTTGAACATAGTCTCTGCCTTTATTCCTTCTACCAAATAGCCTAAGCATACATTTCCTACACTGTATTCCATCTGCCACTTCTTTGCCCATTCTCTGAAACTTTCCATGTCCTTCTGCAGGCTCCTTGCTTCCACAACACCATCTGTCCCTCAACCGATCTTGGTATCATCTGCAAACCTGGCCACAATGCCATCAATTCTGTCATCTAACGTGCAAAGTAGTCCCAACACTGACCCTTGTGGTACAAAGAAGCAGTGCAAAATCAGTTCTTATTAACATTATAGAGAGATGGCAGAGGGGTAACTCTTTGACATTTATATCTTATTGTATATGCAGACAGCAATATAAATGTGCATTTAGAAATATGCTTAATTTTTCTGAGGGGTTCCACAGGAGAAATGGTAAAATGAATTTGGCACCAAATCATGTTGAGAAATTAGAAGAAAATAAAACTGGGCAAGACAGCCGGTTTAAGGAGCGTTTTAAAAGATACAGTTGTAGAGTGATATTGAAGTTGAGGTACAAATTTTCAGAGCAAAGAACTTTCAGAGTTAAGATCTTTGCAGGTAAAGTCATGGAAGGAGTGAAGTAAATTGGAGGAGGGGGTGTTGTACACAAAGTCCTGACAGGAGTGAAGAAAGAAACATTTTGATTTAACGACAGAACAGTTAGCCAACCAGATAAGGGATTTGCAACTTTCTTGTTTTGCTTGGATGACCCCAGATGAATGGAGATAATCTTTGGCACTGTAATCTAAACATAAGCAACGTTTTTTTTTATTTAAAAGCGAGCTTTGTCCAAATGTAATGAACTTATTAAGTACCCTTTTAGCGAGACTATTCGTAAACTGAGTTCTATGCACTTTTTAACATTTTTGTTTGAAAATACAATGCTTGTGTTTGAACAGACGGGCCTGCCTTAAAACTAACGAAGCAACGAGGGGAAGTTACTAACTTCGTCCTATAGAGGTCGCTTTTATCTCATTATTTAGTCTTAGTCTGACATCGAGGCAATCAGCGAGCAGATCACAAAACTATCCCGAAACTTTCATAACCTAACACCTTTTAATTTATGCGTTCGTTTGAAGGACCTGCCAGTACACCCTTTGTTGTGTAACCTAATATTCTAACAGAAAAATAGGAAAACACTGGGTGTGTCCTTCGTTATTTAGAATATTTCATCAGGATATACTGTATAAATGGTGTAACTCAAAGGAATTAAGTTTAGTCCAAAAGTATTTTCATTAGCAAGAATGTTTAAAATACACTAAAAATAATTGAGCAACTTTCTTCCACGCATGTCCTCCCACGATAAAACTCATCTGCTTAATCTTCAGCAAACTACAATAAGATCCCTGAACTTTTCTTAACATTGTGCGCTTTCGTAATGGATACCAAATCCTAGTCGCGGGAGTTCGGAAGGCAGAAGGAGTAACGCCGAAAGGCGAAGAGGCAATTTCAAATTCTGCAGAGCTCGGTTTAGTATGATTAATTCCCTTGAAAGGTCGCCTTTTAGCCAGACAATAAAAATGAAAACAAAATCGATACCCGCCCGCCTGTTTGTTTACTATTTCAGTGCATTTGATGTTTGTTGCAAATGTTCTTTTCCTTTGAAAGCACACTTTTGTAGCTCAATGCGGCTACGAAATTAAAACATCAGTCATGACAGTTTTGCAATGATCATATAGTTGTCCCTATAGTGGCGTTCCTTGTCTCAATGCGTAAAGAACGAGTCAGCGTTAAATTTGCCCTCCCTTTGATGTACACATGTACAATTCAGATGTTTTGACGCTTGTTTGTGTGAGGACGTACAAATGGGTAATTTTATTCCAGAGTAAAATTATATCTGTTGGGTTACCTAAGCCACATTGGTTGGATGTAATGTTTTTCCCCGTTTACAAGGGTTCATAATCTTTAATGACATTATAGGCTTGACGCGCAATGGTTATGAGCTGCTCCGGGTGATCGGACTAAATTGACACGCCTCTATCCTTGAAAGGACAGTTTTAATTCAAGAAAAAGTAAACCCAGGAACACATTGACATTATAAAAATAAACAAACCCGGAAAAGTTTGGCCATAGTATTTTTTTTACACATTCGGCTCTAAATCAGCGTCCAAGAAACTGGATAATTGACTCCGAAGCTGACTAGAAAATTGTCCAGAAATCGATCTGCTGTCAGTGATGAGATGAAGATGATTTTCATAGGAGCAACTTGTTCATAACTGGCATGGGTTATTATCAGCACGGGACGCTAAAGACGTGGCATGTTGAAATGAAGAATTTAAGAAATGTCACGTACACTTTTCATTTCGGTTATTATCTCTCACTGCCTCGTTTGATGTTCTATATGAGGAACTATTGTTGACTCTAATTTCTACTCTCGCAGTCTCTGCTAAACATGCAAATTGACACGAAGATGTCAGATCCTTTAGGGGCGTGCCGAGGCTAGGTGGGCCTATGCACAAACGTGGCTTTCTGTTTGCCAGCTGCTTGCTAATTCATCACGAAGCTGGAGATAGTAAATTGACACCTTCCTACGTTCGAGTTATCTAGAACACAAAACACAACAGTGCAGGGAAGGAATCGGGCCTTCAGCCCACGTCGCCTGCGTTGACCGTGATGTCAAATTAAATCTCTTCTGCATGCACATGATCCATATGTCTCTAGCCCTACATTTACACGGATTTATCGAAAAGCCTCCTAAAAGCCACTATAGGATCTGCTTCCACCACTATTCCTAGAAGCCCGGTGCAGCTACCTGCCACTCACATGAAGAAAACTTGCCCGCGAATCTCCTTTAAACTCCGCCCCCACCTTAAACGCACGCCCTCCAATATTTAATATCTTCAAAAGAAAATGTAGTCTAGTAATAGTTTTTAAATACTCTAACTCTACCGTACGGATATATGTTAAAGCAGATTGCACCATCTGTGTAAATTATTGATTCATTTAGTTATGCCAATCCACACCCTTTTTAATAATACTGTACAGTATTCGTGTGGTGATGTTTACACGTGTTTCGTGTTCAGATATAACATCCTGATGGTAATTGTTACAAAGATGAATGGAAAAAAAACGATATACTTCCGATGATGCGTGGAGATTACAAAAGATTAATATAGGCTTAATCTTATATATAGACTTACATGGACATCCTTCTTTATTTTCGAGGTTTTAATGAATTGACGATCGAAGTAGTTCATTGACAAGAAATTGTTGTAGATTTAAAAAGTGACGAAGTTTGAATGGAGGATTGGCTACTGAATCTGCCCTTGTCGGTTCTGAAATCAAGGTGCGAGCTTGCTACCCACAGAACCGCTTGAGAACGTTTAAGTTGTAGGACACTCGCAATTAATAGGGAACCCAGCGCCTACCCAACGTATCCCAGTGTACCAATGTTGTCCAGCGGCCACTGCAGATGTGGTAGGATATACTGTCCTAACCTATCCACTTCCCATATTCCCACAGAATCTCTCAGTTCAAGTTTTTATAACTGTTACCTAAAAAAAAATCTCGTGTTATGTAAGTGATTGTGAAAGGTAACGACCGTTACACACAGGATGAAACAGAACGAGTGATTTAATATGAGCTTTGATAATTAAAACAACCGCTTTCTGCTTAAAATTGTTTCATTGCTCCCATAGCTTAAGCTATATTCAATGTTCTAATCTATAGCAATATTTCACCAGAACAATTCCAGAAACTAGGAAGGCAATGTAGTAGTTACAGTGTGTCACAAATAAAATTTTTATAATATTTGATGGATTTTGCCTGCTGTGAGCGGTTAATGTGGGCTATTTTCGTTTTCTTTTCAGCACAGAGTGAAATATTGCCTGTTTGTCAAATCAGCGTCGGTCTTAATCTACATATCTGTGGTCAAGACGTTTTTTTCCCCCTCTCTCCCTTCCACATGAATTCAAATGCGATTTCTTGAAGTGGTTTGGCTTCAATTAAAAGCAAATACAATTACCATTGGGTCGTGCTTGGAATATCAGTTCGACACTTGCATCTATTAATCATGAGCCTCTTCTGGTCACCATTTAAATGAACTTCATATTTGACTGTCAGCTGCTTTGGGAATTAATCCATATTTATTCACGGCTTCTGATCTCGCATGTACAAGCTCCGCAAAAGGACAAACACCATTTCTTTCAGGGGAGAAATATAAATAGCAGAACACACTCTCCGCACGCCGAATTTTTCATTCTGCCTTGGAAAAAAAAGACTAAAATAACGTTTGTGTGTGCGACGACCTGTTGAAAATAAAGCACACAAAATATATGGGTCATTTCGCGCTTTAACTTTCTGATCCTCGCCAGTCGCTCTTTTCGATGATCGGAGATTTTTATTTCTTTCGTATAAATGAGCCCCGCGCTAATTAGCCATTGGTCTGTCCTCACTCCCTCGGATTTAAGTATTGAATAAATCAGCAGTTTGTATAAAATGTTGCCTCGCCGACCCTCTTCCCCCACTCGCATTCACCCTTCTCCCCAAACAAAATGTTTGTGTGGAGCTAGCGTTCTTGACGATACCCCACAGAGACTATAAACTGTGACTTGAGATTGGTAGGTAACAGAAGGACAATTTGAAGCCCTTGTCTCGGACGCGCTGAATTTTAAATGATCTTATTGATTTATTTCGCATCACAATCTGTCGCTTCTGCGCTTAAAGAGCAGCGATTCTCTATTTTGAAACATAATTTGTGGCCTCCGTTTCTAAATTAAAACGGGGGAGGGGTAAATATATTTCATTTTAACTGCAAATTGAATTCTATTTGATTGTTTTGCAGTAGCTCCCATTATTCCGAACGCAGTTTGGAAACAGCGACTTTTGAGTCTCAGCTGTACGTTGAGAAATAAAATGATAAGCATGTGGAAAGAAATTGACCTTCCTGCACATACACAGAGCCACAGACATATAGACACAGACAGACAAAAACACACACACACCAACAATGCTGCTCTTAAGGTATTCTTAATAATTGCTATAGAAACTTCCCTCGTGTTATATATCAATGTTATATCCTCTCCCTGCCAATCGCCCAACTTTTTTAAAACACAAACGATGGCTTAAGGACCTTCTCTTTGTGTGTGCTCTACAGGCTCTTAAAGAGTCCTATAGATAATTATACGGGCTCTATTTTCGAACTAAATTGGTACATTTAATTCTGTTGATTTGACACTATCTGATCCCCAGCTTGTGTA
Source organism: Mobula hypostoma (assembly GCF_963921235.1). NCBI lineage: Eukaryota > Metazoa > Chordata > Chondrichthyes > Myliobatiformes > Myliobatidae > Mobula > Mobula hypostoma. Next base: position 46,262,477 of record NC_086101.1, on the reverse strand, counting down.
CATCAACGCATTTGGTCATCGATTTTACGTAGTCATTAGCTTGTGTGTGTGTGTGTGTGTGTGTGTGTGAGAGAGAGAGACTGTAATTGTTACTGAATCCCTTGGCTAAGGGTAACGTTCAGCCGACGACCGCTGAAAAGGCTGACCTGTTCGTTCTGTCCTGCTGTGTTTTAATAACTTTGGCATTTCTTCATGTTTTCATATGGAATTATAGGCTTCGCTGGGAGGGGGTAGAAGGAGCGGTGGTTGCGCAGGTATTTGACTGCTGGGTGTGAACGCGGGTTCTTCAAATGTACGATTCATTTGAATAACTGCTGTTCTGTTTTCTCTTTTATCCTTTACTCCTACATTATTAGTAGCGGAACTGATAGACTGAGTCCAGCCGGCTGTTGCATCCCTGGTTTAGGAGCGATTGTGGTTTGGATCCCTCGTATCCATAAGTAAACTGATACTCATGCGCGCACACGTACATACAAACCCCACTCATGGTCCAGGTAGTGCAGGGTGTAAGCGACCTATCGTAAGCGCAAAGTTGGTCCAGTGATTCCTTCAGACCTTCGGCGTTGAGATTGGGAACACATTGTGCTTAGTGCAATGATCCGGTTTGATTTATTCGGGAGTAGGTGGGTGCAATGGGCGTGAGGGGAGGGTGTCTATTTGTTTATCGGAGAGGTGTGTTGGAGAGACTACAGACTCGGTGCAATTATCTGGGGTTAGTTGCCCCGATTTGAATTAGGTTGGCATAATGTTTGCAAATGGTTAGGGTTGCTCCCTCCATATATACTTGTATCTCATTGAAACTATTATATTAGGGAAGCGATTTGTTGTAAACTAGTGCCGTTCCTCTTGAAGCGCTCTATCCTAACTATTCTGTACGAATCAGCGGCTCTCTCTCTCTCTCTTTCTGATGTGAGTGTAAAGGGTGCCATTTGATTTATTCCTAGCTGGAAACTTAATTGCTCCGCCCCCGGGATACCGTGTGACAAGTCGTTTCTCCTTTTGATGTGTATGTGTGTGTGTGTGTATGTGTGTGTGTATGTGTGTGTGTGTGTGTTATGTGTGTATGTGTGTGTTTGTCCAGCGGACCTGCTCTACACGAATCTTAAACATAACAACTTCAACAAAGCCAGTGCTCGACTCCAGAGTAGAGAGGCAACTTTGATCAGATACAGCGCCAACCCTGAACATTTTTGTTCAATGATTCTTCGTTCTTATAACAAGGAGAATTGAGCCGGTTGGGTGTTTTACCAAATTCTATATGTACCAGCGACCATGGCCGCGCCGATGGCTCTGATCCCGCCTGCCCCGGTGAATCAGACTCTGATCGCGACCCCTTCGTCCTCTTCCTCCTCATCATCTTCTTCCTCCTCTTCCTCACCGGCCATCTCGTCCATTCCAGCGTCCTCGGCGGCTGGCAGTGGAGGGAGTAGCGGGGGAGCGCAGACTCTCTACCGAACGGACGGGAGCTCCAAGCCGGTTTACTCCACGCCGTCTCCGGTAGAGAACACGCCGCAGAACAACGAGTGTAAAATGGTCGAATTACGGGGGGCCAAAGTGGCCTCTTTCACCGTAAACGGACACGAGCTCATCTGCTTGCCTCAGGCTTTCGACCTGTTTCTCAAACACCTGGTCGGGGGGCTTCACACTGTCTATACCAAATTAAAGAGGCTGGATATAACTCCGGTGGTCTGCAACGTGGAACAAGTGCGCATTCTCCGAGGGCTGGGAGCCATTCAACCCGGGGTGAACCGCTGCAAACTGATCTCCAGGAAAGACTTCGAGATTCTCTACAACGACTGTACCAATGCCAGGTAAGGGTCCGGCCAGCAGCGGCGCTGGGACCGGGATTGGACTGCCTCAGGAGGAAAGTCGCTGGCTGCTCTCAGAAGTGGGTACGGTTGGGACGGGACAGAGCGTGCAGTCTCGGGCGACCGCAAGATTTCCCCTCCGCGCTGACACACAGTGAAAGCGAAAGTTTCATTCTTTATTTTCATTCAAGTTCCTGAAAAGCGGGAGCAAAGTTTCACGCTCACAGATGGGGGTGGGGGGGGGGTGGGGGTGGAATGGAGTGGTGAGTGATGTGAGGATTTGCTTAATATCAGTCCCATGGATAAGTGGCGAGTGGTTGGGAATCTCCTTAGGGATTCGGAGCTCTACCCCGCCACTTCACTGCAGTTTCCAGGAACTTTCCTGATATGGGACACTTCACCCACAAATCAGGCGTTTCTCTGCGGGCTTACAGCGGGTACTTGCCATTCTAACACCTTCCCTATCTCTTGTGTAATATGTCCATCTCCCGAACTAATCCCGGACAGCCAGCTCCCAGAAATAAAGAACTCAAAAAGCGTTTAGTTTCTCCAGACTGGAGAAGATAAAGGAGCGCGCAAACACTCAAGGAGTCAAGCAGCATCGGTGGGGAAAGATCTAGGGATTAATGTTTCAGGTCTTTACCCTTGTCACCAGTTAGAGAGGATTCAGTAGTCCCAACAGCTCCTGCCAATCTTATCACAGGCCTAAGTAATAATTAAAATGGTTTGCTTTCTTTCTCTCTCAGAAGTTACAAGTGATGCTAAAACAATAATAAAAGTAAGCTCACAAATAAAGCTCCAATTCAAGTAAATTGATTGGCTGTTGCACACAAGTGTGGACACCTACAACCTGTTTACTTCTGAAACTTTGGGAGTGTTCTGTTCTTTCAAGTAGAGAAAGAAATCAAAAGGGAACTTTAAGCCTTCTCCCATCTCTCACACATCTTATCTTAGAACAATTATAAAAAGCTCACAGCTTGCAGACTGCCTCTATCCACTCCCCTTGCCAGCATCTGTTCAAATGAGCATGTATCTCATGGAAATTCAGAATTAGATACAGGGTGCATTTTACTTTGAAAATACTTCAAAACTGTCTTTAATTTTGATCTAACTTTAGTTCAGTCAGAGTAAAGTTTCATCTCATTTTGAAAAAGTTTGCTGAATCCTTGAGTAATAATTAGCCACATCAGGTTAAGGAGACATAACATGTAAGGCACACAAAGCTTTAGCCTTTTTAATATAGGGTTTCACAAATAAATGTTTCAAATAATAGAAACCCATTGAGTGCCTTCTCACTAATATGAAGTGTTCCAAATAACAGGCTGTACCAGATGGCTGCCAACAATTGTGCTTTTACACTTTACTTTGATCTTTTTATGCTTTAGAATATATGGCACATCACCCAGTTCTGATGTGTATGTTGTACTGTGCTCTTTAATGATCCATATCAATTTAAAAGAGTCTGGCTGTATCACATGTTGGAAGGACAACATTCACAACACCCACATTGATGTCTTCCTTTGCCCTCATCAAGTTTCTGTTGGTTTAAAGTAATAGAATCAGTTCTATGTTCTTTGTTTTTAGTCCAAATGTGATAACCAAATTTATAAATTGCAGGAGTACGGAGTTAAACTGATACTTCTCGATATCATGTACTATCCCCTTTCCTGTTATGTTTCACTAAAGAATCCATTAGTGAATTAAACGTGTTGGTATCTATTCCTGGAGAATGATGTCTAATGTTCAGTAAAATGATCTTATCTCATGAAAGAGTTGCTTTAATATATGTCACGTAGATGGCACTTCTGTTAAAAGTTGTCATAGTTTCGGATAAAAGCATGATTAAATGAGTGATCCTTAACCTCTCTTACTGGGGATTTCTTGTGTTCCTGGCTACTGCAATGTGGTTCTACCAGTTTAAGACTGTGAATTAGAATTCAGATTTTTTTTTCTACTGGGGGAAAAAGATGTTTTGTTCAATTTTAAATGTAATTAGACCATGGATAGCTTATACCCATCAGCCAAAGTTACAACATCTTGCATAGGCATCTCAGTCACTTAATCCTTATTGTTTGACAGGGATTACAGATCAATTTACCCTTCAGGTGATGAAAATAGGTTAGGCAATGGAATTATTAAAATAACTTCATGTTCAGCAATTCAGCAGTTGCTCAATAATGTTTAAAATCGTAACCTCATCTATTGACAGGGCGTATAATCTTGGTTATGATTTCTTCTGGTCTGTTTATAGGTGTAAAATATTTTCAAAACATTTGCTAGATTAGTAAATGACTAGTGAAATTTTTGTACATCAAATGAGTGCTTCTTGAATGACTTTATACTGAGGGAAAGCTTAGGTCATGCGGTAATATGAGTTGTCATATAAATTGGCTGCATGATACAAGGAAACACTATATATAGGAAGTCTAAAAGTATTAGTAATCTTGATAATTTTATTGATGTAAATGTTTATAAGCAGATTTAATGATCAACAACTATGATTTTATATCTTCACCAATAACTCTGAGTATAGAACTACCAATATGATTCATGAAGATGCACATGAGGACTGAAATAAGATTAATATTTCATGCTTAATATGAAGTACTTGCATAATATTTCAATATAACCCATTTTAACTGTTAGGATACAAACCTTGTGCTTACATTTTTTAACCATCAGCATTGTAGCACAAAAAGTGTAATGATTCCCAAACGAGACTGAATCCTGTTCTTTAACAACACACAAAAAGTTTGTCCAGCATTCTGCATGTGTTGTTTCAATAGATCAATATCTAATCAGAAGATTTCTATATTTTTGAATAAAATAGGTGAGCTTGTACAAAATGCACAATATCATATTTCACTGGTGTCATAAAAAGCAGGACCCAGAAATTATATTCTGTTCAGTGCACACACTGTACCAATTTTCTCTCATTAGCAGAGTGATTTGTTAGTACGTACATTTTTGCCTTAAGTCTTAATTCCAATGTTGCATTTTCCTATTATTTTTTATTGATGACTTTCTGTGACCAGGTCTTAAGTTATGTCATTTAAAAAGTAGGACATCCCAGGAATACCTTTGTTGAACTTTAATCCTGGTATTAAAAAAATATATTCCTAGTTTTCTCTTCTGCACAGTTTCAAATTGGTAAATGCAATGATTGGGAGTCTGCAGTACCTTGTAATATTGGGGAGACTGAGAGTATATTTTCATGTGTTGGTATATCTTGAAATTATCAAGATATAACAACACATGAAAATTTCTTCTAGAACATGATGCACTTGAAGAAAGTTTCCTTGAGAGTGTCCAATTTACAAATGGAGATGCTGAATTCTCTTTATTAACTGATAATTGACTTAGTAGTTTGTTACAGAAATTTCAATTCCTTAACCATCCTAAGTAAAAATGTTCATCTTTCTTTGCAAACGTGGTCTTCAAGAGATCATCTGGTTTGAAGAAATTCTCCAGCGAAATTTAAATCTGCGCAGAAACAACAATTACAATGTACAGTGCAAATTTTGAGAAAGCACAGGCAGGCAAAGTGCCCCAATATCTAAAGTTTGTCATGGTAATGTGTGGTTTGAGGTCCAACAGAATCTATTAATGAATTGCCATGTGTATTTCATTACAGTTAGTTGATACTTGCAGTTAGATAAGTGATTTACTTTGTATAATCCAAATGTGTTTATATTGGTCTTATTTCAATGGGTTACACATAACTTTCTACTATAAGTTACAAGCACAAGCATTTTAAGACAGACAATGCTTTACAAATAGTAACAGCTCAGAATGTGGTTTAATGCCAAAATGAACCAACAGGAACCCAAAACAGAGACTCATTAAGAATACTTTAACATGTTTTCTTGCACAGTTGTGTCCTCTGCATAATCATCAGAGGTTCAGGCTCTACCTGTGACTGAAGGCTTAGGAAGAAAACAAATATGAATGAGTTTGATATCAATGAATTTGTACACTATATTTTATATTGTCATTTGAATATGACACAAATTATATTTTCCTTTGAATAAAGTATATAGGAAGGAGCTATGTTCATATTCAAAGAAACCATGACTGACACTGGGGGACAAGTAGGTCTTTGGTTAGAATTGAGCAACATGCACAAAATGCTGGAGGAACTCAGCAAGTCAGACAGAATCTACGGAGGGGAATAAACAGTTAACATTTCAGGCTCAGGCCCTCATCAGTACCAAGGCTTGATACCACATGTTAGGAACTTACCTGATATTCAGAATTGCAGTTTGATGTAGAGAGAAAAGTATTTCTTCACTAAAAAGATAAACTGTTGCTTAACTTTTTAGATAAATTATTTAACTTGAGTCTGAAGAACACTGCTAATAAAGATCGTGATAGTCCACTGATGAAAATCTTATGCTGCCACAAATATTGGAGCAGATGGACTGTTTTCAATAGTAAGCAGTTCTTTTATTACATTAACTAAAAATGAACTTAACTTTTACTGTGTTTTGCGAATTTTTTTCCTCTTTCTGGATTCACAACAAATTTATATCAAAAAGAATTGTAAGACTTTTAGAACAACCATCAATATTACCACATTTTGCCAAATAATCCTTATGTTTCATGTAACAGGTTTTGAGAGCCATTGTAAGGAGAACAGTTATTAACAGGAAGAACAGAGAGGAAACTTGATAGTGGAAGATTACTTGGACCTCATTGAATAAACAAAGATAAATCTACAACCCAGAATTCTTTTTTCCCCCTGAACTTGAATGAGGGTGAAAATTCCTTAAAAATCCCCATCATGGCATATCATAATTATAGAACAAACATTTATCTTATGCCACTTAATAAAGTCTAATAAGAATGTGAAGCCCCAAGGAACAGACTTCAAATTATATCACACAACAATAACCAAAATTCTTACATTTTTATGCTAGCACTTCAGAGTTAATTGTATGTGAATATGAATCTGTGTTGAGCAATAGGGGTATGATAATTCTGATAAAGACAATTGCAATAAACTCTATGTTTAGAAAGAACTGAAAGGAGTAGTAATGCCAGCTTTTATTTAACATGATGATACAATGAATTTTAGTGATAGGACAGTACTTAGTTAATACTGGAACATACAAACCTACAATTGTCTTTGAAAGCACCTAGTAGTGGTTGTGTTAGATTGAAATCAATCACTTTCACAGTCGCTCTGGACTATTTTTGGAACCATTACATCACAGCTGAAAGTGCAGGCTTACATGCAATCAGAATTAAAGGCATCTTCAGTCAGATTGTATTGTTGCTTTGTAATACCATTAAGCAGCCTTTTGTCTTTCAGAGAGTTATTAGCTCAGTAATGGTTTACTCCTCAGTATCACCTAAGAGGTTATGTACTTGTGGCCGAGATATGGCACAAATATATCACATATGGCATAAAAAGGTCATGGTTTGAAAGCCCTATCACAAATCAAATATTTTTTTAAAGTTCTAGGAGTCTGATACAAACAGCAGTACAAACTACCAAAATATATCAAACATACTTTGAATACATATATATATAACAATTTAAGCTGGCCAATCACTGACATCTAGTTTCAAATACTATAAATTATCTTTTTGTTTATCCTAACTGAAGGTAAAGTTGAGAGAGAGTGAATTATTTTCATTATTTTCAGGGAAGACCTTGCTGTAGAGCTCTGTTGGAAAATACAATCATTACCACGGGGGGGGGGGGAACTGCAGTGCTGGGGGCGATGGGGGGGGGTGGTTGGAAGAGTACGAACTATGGGATGTTGAGAAAAAGAGTGAAGAACAATAAATCTATTGTGGTTATTTGGTATTGTTGCACTGCACGTATATTACACATCTTGGAGCTTTTAAGGCATTCCAGCTCTCATATTAGAGGACACAGAGCAAAGAGCATTAAATATCAGCATCGCCTTGGGGCTGTTAAAGAGCGAGTGATAGAAAAGTTGGGACAACTTTTTTGTTTGCTTATTTACCAAGGGGGAGGGAGCAGATGCGCGGTTCATCTGAGAGATTTTGGCTGAATTGGATGCTAGCATTACTAGCCACTCAGCAACCGCATCCAGGTGGGATCTGGGTTTACAATCACTTCCAAAAAGGAACAGCAGAGTTGAAAAAAAAAGATGCGCGTAAATGCGAGGCCATTTACTAAGTGGCTTCAATGCCAGACGAGGCAAAATGGCGGAGAACCTATCCCAATTTTAGAAACATTTTAGTAGATTTGAAACTCAGACAAATGCTGGACTAATCTAAGAAACGAAAACAGAGGCGTATCTTTGACTGTGCTTCATTGGCGCATTAATCATACAGAGAAGCACCACAGTGGGCACAGATGTCAAATATACAAAAACAATGTCGCAAGTTGATTTGCACTTAGATAACACGGTTTGCATTTCTATTGGGAACGAACTGGGGCCACATCCACGTGTGTTTTAAAACCTCGTAATCTTGCAAGGGGGACGTATATTTTATTTGTATGTTAATAACCTTGATGATGAAATGTCAATTCTTACAGTATTGAAGGGCTGAATATATACCTCAGACTATCTACCTCACAAGTAAAAGTGTTATTAATTAGCGCTGTGCTTCAATGAAACATAAGGCTTTGGTCTGTACTATTTAAAGCGACTCCCCACTTCAGCTCCCCCTCACGTCCCTCCCCCCCATACACATAGTCTATTACTTGTCCACACCCCCCACCTCGCCGCCACTTCTCTCCTACTCCTCCTGCACCACTTCACCACGACCTCTATCTCCTTTTATCAATTTAGGTTGCAATTCGCGACTATGAATAATCCGAATGCATCAACAGTATCTTCAAATCGTGCACTGACCTTCTCAAATTGTCCAATGCACTGTCGTTAACGATTCAGTTGATGCCTTGTGAAATAATTTTTCACAGAGAGGGGAAACCATGACTGCTAATTGCATTGTAATATCACTGTCATGTATTTTTGAATGCATTACTGTTGGATGGTGAATTAGTGAATAAATCAATTATGGTGACCAAAACCCATTCTTCTGGTTTGTGAAGGCTGATGAGATCAGAGGAACGTTTTCACAGTCCTGTACTACTGACCAGTGTTTGATCGTCATCCACCCCCTTAAAAACATTTCTAAATAAACACATCCGCGCTCTCTTTCATTCCAATATCACTTCGCTGACATCCTCTCGCCGAGAAGGCTTGAAGGAGACAGGAATCGGGTCTTAGTTAGGCGTGTGCTTAATATGGTCACGTACAGAAATTGATTTTCTTCAGAAATTAATTAATTTTTCATATCGCCCTAAGCTGCAGTTAAAAAGAGTGCACACTTGCCTGTTTTTTTTTGCAGAAATATTGCCTAATCATATTAATACGATTGCCCTAAGGGTGGAAAGATAATTGTACAAACGCATTTGGAAATATGTATCACTGAGTATTTATGATTAAATTATGCAAATCGCCCATCTCCCATCCTTTCTGGCTGCGGATCCTCTAATTAGGATTGATATGCTGAATAGATGTTGCTGAATCTAGATACAAGCATAACCAAAAAGCATAAAATTGGAAATGACAGGGCTGGAATTTAAGAAAGTATCTCGCCACTCATTTCCAAACTTTGAGTAGCATAACCAGGCAGTAGGAATGAATGATATGTCACTGTTGTAAGTACCAGCATTCGGCAGGTAGTACACACACACACACACACACACACACACACACACACACACACAATCTGGCTCTCTGGTCACTGCTCCTCATCAGCGTGATGATGAATTGCTGCGGTTAATATATTTCAGCTTTTGTCTTGAGTGTCTTGCCGGAGAAGGAGTTGGGGGTGGGATACATTCAACATTTTCAGCGGGATCTCAAAAACAGCTCCTTTCTCATGTAAAACTCAGGGAGGCTGAAACCCGGCCTACGGATTGGGCTAGAAATATGGACAACTACTGTGTTGGAGTCCCTCCCTTCGTATTAACCCTTGAGATGTGCAAGAACGAGGAGTGATTAGCGATCAGTCAGGCCACAGAGCTGACGGAAGAGTTCTCCCGGAATCTACAGACTGCGGCGGACCTGGAAACACCTCCACGCGAATGAAAGCGAGGTGGGTGGGGTGGATGCCATGGTAACCATCAGAAACTTACTCACTTGCTGCCAAGATTGAATAATCTCACAACTCACAGCTGGTCAAAAGACTACAGATCCTTATTTTGCGTTTCAAAATTGCGACTAAGGAGATTTGCTGCTCTGCAGACTGTTGTCCCCCCCCCACCCCCACTACTCTATCAACATAAGGTCATTTCTAGTTAGCCCACACACAACAAAAAAAAGGCTAAAACTCCAGTGATATCCCACACAAGGCGAGTGAGTGCATGGAGCTACAAAGATCCCTGTTAATAGTTATGAGTCTATCGTCAGATTTGAATCATTCTCACGGACGCGGGCATCGCAAACAAAGGCAATCCTGGGAAAAATATGTTTTCATTAGCGAAGTGGCTGAGGAGTTTACTCACATGCTGCTTTACTGCCGTGAGACTGCAGAATGTCGCTCCTTCGAAGGAAAAATACGATAAGATGTACAATAAGATAGATTCTTGGCCTCATAATCTATTCCGTTATGGTCTTGCACTTTACTGTTCACCTGCACTGCTCTTATTCGGTAGTTTTTACACTTTAATTTGCATTGTTACTGTTTACCTTATTCTAATTTAATACATAGTATAATGACTTGACCGATATAAACAGTATACAAGACAAATTTTCACTGTATCTTGGTGCATGTGCCAATAATAGACCAATTCCGAATGGTGCAAGCAAGCGTTGCTCCTGAATTGCTTTTCTTAAAGCGAATCTGACAAACCAGCCAAGTTTTCTTAATAATACAAACAAATTCTGGAAAGACACAGCTGGTCAGGCAGTATCTGTGGAAGTAGAGACTATATTAATGTTTCAAGTTGATCTTCGACCTGGAACATTAACTCCGTTTCTCTTTTCACGGATGCTGCCTGACTTTATTGTCAAGTGCACAAATACGGTGAGGTGCAGACACAGTGAAACGCCTGGCTTGTTGCAGCAGCACCACGTTGGATTCAGATAACCCCCAATATAAATTAAAGATAAATGATACAAGGCAGTGAAGACAGAACGAAAAGTTTGTGCAAAATAAAATATTAGCGCAAAAGAAACAAAATGGTCCATGGCACACACTTCCTGTGTTTCCATTTTTTGCTCTATTTCAGATTTTCAGCTTCTGCAGATGTTGATTTGTTTTGGGGTTTATTGATAGCAGACAGCCAGTTACAATGGTATCGTGTTTTAAAACCGACCTAAGGGGCAACTTCTTCACACGGAGGATGGTGTTTGTATGGAATGGCCTGCCAGAGGAAGTGCTCGTTAACAGCATTTCAAAATGAAGTATTGGGATAGCTACATACATGGGTAGGAAAGGCTTTCAGGGATACGAGCCAAACGCGGGAAAATGGGACCTGCTTAGATGGGCATCGTCGTCAGAATGAGTGGGTTGGACCGAGGAACTTGGTATCGTGCTACATGTCTGACTCATTTCGGAGAACGGAGCCACACACCGAGCTTTTACCGTGACAGTGGGGTCAGTACAGGCATAACAAACTGAGTTGTAAGGAGGATATAACTGAACTCCAATAGTAGAGGGGCGAGGGTTTTATACCTGATTGAAGTGTATATAGCGGGCCGGGGGTGGATGCAGGCGGCAGATGAACAAAGGCCAATGGTGCCCGGTAAGATGGCAAAGCAGACCCCGCAGACACAATTGCTGTTTTAACAACATTATCACAGATCATCCACTGCAATTAAATGCGCAAGTCTGGTAAAGGAACTGCCGTTCGAGTACATGAACGATTAGGTTAAAAAAAGTAATTTTGTGCACATTAGAATTGCTATAATATTTCCCATTAGTAATTACTTGTTAATGAAGTTCCATCGACATAACAATTATAAAAATGACACGTATTGGGAGTAAGCAGGGAGATGGACATCTCTTCCCACTTCACACACTTCCAAAGCGCTGCGGCATTTACTAAAGGAGGCCAGGAAATTAAGGGAGCTTCTGGAAGCTGGGAGAAAGTTATATGAATCTTTCAAAGTGCAATGACGACCTTACAGAGGGGGAAGAAAGGCAAGCTAATATTTTAAAACATTAATAATCGTAATGGGTAAAAGAACATGGTTGTTTAATGACATGATAGACGACCTGGGTTGCTTTATTTTAATACTCAGCAATTTCGAAGGTAAAGACTGACATCAAATCGTTTAATATATCAGAACGAATGTGAATCGAAGGAAAATGCTTAAGCAGTCTTTTGGAAAGTGCAGAGGGAATAGCAAAAAAAAATAAAACATGATAAATAAAAGGTCTCCAGTCGTTATTCCCCAGTGCCCCCAAGAGCCGCTTAGATGGACTTTCGTAGAGCTTAATGCTATCCCATCGGAGATTTCAATTTCTCCCTGTTAAATAGAATGTGAAATCTATCGCTGGGAAATCCACGGCAGAAGTTTAAAGAGGTTCACATGATCCTTCAAGGCTATCATTTAGCAGAATGATTTATCTGGTGTCGTCCGTGCATTGCAGATTGCGGATTGGTTATTCTGAATCTAGACTGAATTAAGCCAAACTGACATCGCATGCCAATAAGCATTGTTTCATTATTAAAGCGGGATTCATTGCCGGCTTGCAGTGATTTATTTCAAGATTTGCAATTATGACCGGATGACCTAGTTCTGTGGAGGAGAAGACAAATAATTTTCATGGCACAAAACATTTTATTTTCTTTTGGGGAGGTTCAATCTTTTCTTTATTTTGTTTTGTTTTAATATAGGACTCCAGTTTCGAAAATAATTTCCAGAGAGATGCGTGAATGGATGAGGGGAGATAATGTTATTAGGCCTGACCACTACTGGTTTGCTCAGCGCTTCAGTTGAAAGTGTGCACAGAAAGGCTAATATGCTGCACGATGGTACCACGAAGAGAGCTACAAAACTGAGATCTAATGAGAGGAAAACTTACAAATTTAGTACACGAGGCAACTCGCATAAGCCCATTGAATCGGTGCAGTTTTGCAGAGTGGAGGGTATTTCTATCAAACGCGGCTGCAAGGAATGGCAGCAACGCCAGGGGATTTTAATACGCCACTTTTATTATGTAGATCATCTCTCCGCTGCGTATAAAGTGTCACTTTCGAACTAAACGAAACTCTTCGGTGCTGAAGGGCAGAAACAAGAATAATCCAAAAATGTCAGTGTTATGGATGTGAGGTATTAAACGGGAAAGAGTTGCATTCATATGGCGCCGTTTCGAACAACCCAAGATGTTTACAATCAGTGAAATATGGGTTATCCCTGGGTGGCGAACGAGTTCTATTTTCATTGACGTCCATAAGTAGTTTTATCCCTCCTTAAGTCGGAAAATACATAAATCACTGGATGTGGTTTCTAGATCTCCACGGTATTGTAAGGAAAGGCACCGAAAGCACATACGACTGACGCGAGAAAACAACTACTTAGAGAGAGGAAGGCATGCAGTAAAATCAGACCTTTCTTTTAATAACATTATAGGAACTCGTTCGTATGTAAGGGTGTTGGTAACCTGGGTATGACCAGTAGTTTTGAAGTGTTGTTTTATCTGTGATGAAGGAAGCCTACTGCCCGTTTCTACAAGGCGATCTCCCACAACCCTCAATGTGGTAGAAACCAACCAATCAGTTTTTTTTTCAGAAATGCGTACTGAAGGAAGAATATCTGCTCTAACTACTTATTCAGGACGGGGCCTTAGCTTGTCTACCATTAGACTTCATCCAAGGCTGCTCTTGTTTGGAGCTGGTCCAAGTGCATCCAGTGCAAGATCAGCTATTTGTCCAGGACCAGTTGAGTATTGGGGTTGCGTGCTCAGTGTTAGCCCCAAAGCATTGTCTGGTTATAGAACTTGTAGTCTGGAAGTTTCAATATTCTCAGTTATTCACTGGTCATTTTTTAATATCTTGTTGGGCTGTTGGCAGTTGTGTTATCTGTTTGGATTGGCAATAATATCTTACCCCCAATCTCCATCAGCACAGGTGCACTACAAGACTTTGTACTTAAGCCTCTGCTCTGCTCTTCCATTGATGCGTATGACTGTGAGGCTAAGCACAGTTCCAATGCCATCTTCAAGTTTCTGATGACACCACTGACATTAGTCTAATCAAAGGTAGTGACGAATCAGTATATAGGAGGGAGATTGGAAATCTGCCTGAGTAGTGCTATAACAACAACCTCGCACTCAATATCAGCAAGACCAAGGAGCCGACTATTGACTTCAGGAGGAGGAAACTAGAGGTCCATGAGCCAGAGGTGGAGAGAGTCAGCAACTTTAAATTCCTTGGAGTTATAACTTTAGAGGACCTGTCCTGGGCAAGGCACGAAAGTGCAATTACGAAGAAAGCAGGGCCGTGCTTCAACTTCCTTACAGGTTTGCGAAGACTCAGCATGATATCTAAAACTTTGATAAACTCTATGGTTATGCGGTGGAGAGTATATTGACTGACTGCAGACAGCCTGATATGGAACATCAATGCCCTTGAATGGAAATTCCTACAAAAAGTAATTGATACAACCCAGTCCATCATGGGTAAAGCCCTCCCCACTATTGAACACATTTAAATGAAGTGTTGTCTTAGGAAAGCAGCATCCATCATCAGGGACCCCCTCCACCAAAGGTCATGCTCTCTTCACTCTGCTGCCATCGGGAAGAAGGTACAGGAGCCTCAGGGCTCACACACCAGGTTCAGGACCTCAACCATCAGGCTCTTGAACCAAAGGGGATAACTTAACACAGCTTCAGTTGCCTCATCACTGAACTGTTCTCATAACCTATGGACTCATTTTGAAGGATTCTTCATCTCATGATATTTATCATTTATTTATTTATTTATTTATTCATTCATTCATTTATTATTTATTTTTTTCTTTTATATTTGCAAATTCTGCTGTCCTTTTTAGATTGATTGCTTGTCAATCCTGTTGTGTGCAGTCTTTCATTGATTCTATTCTATTATGGCTATTTGATTTTTTGAGTATTCCCACAAGAAAATGAATCTCAGGGTTGTATATGGTGGCATATATGTAGTTTGAGAATAAATTTTCCTTGAACTTTGGATTTGAAGAGTGGAAACCTGAGGGAAGTTCATAAAATTGAGAGGCGTTGATAGACTAGTCAGCCAGAATCTTTTCCCCTAGATAAAAGTGTCAAATACTAGCAAGGACATGCATTTAGTGTGAGAGGGGAACAGTTTAAAAAGAGATGTATGGGGGCAAGTTTTTTTTAGACAGAGATTGATCGATGACTGGAATTAGCTGCCGGGGAAGAGGTGGAAGGAGATACAGTACTGATGTTTAAGAGGATGTTAGACACATGAATGGAGAGATAAGGATCATGTACAAGCAGAAGAGATTTGGTTTAATTCATAATCTTATTTGGCATGGATATCATGAATCTAGTCCTGTGCTGTCCCATTCTGTGTTCTATAAATCCATTAACACTTTTGTTCTTGGGAATACATTCTTAGCGTTGATTGAGCTACCTGTGCACATAGCTGTTCTAATGGTAACTGGTAGGACCTGTCCCAATATAGTGGTGACAGCTTTTTAAGTCCACCATGGCTACCAGTCATCAGACCTCTCATTGCTATTGAATGACTGTGATATACACAAATGCTCAAAAATATTCAAAAAACAATAACAATTTCAAAGCACTATTGTGATTTTTTCCATTAAAACAATTCAAAAGTTAAAATATTGAAACAAAAGTTAAAATAAATTAAATTGAGTTCAGGTAATCCAAGAGAAAATGACCTCATTCTCTCCTCACCTGCCTCTTCACATTAAAGTGAACAGACCCATTATATTGTACATGGGTAACCTGGCACAGATTCAGGAAACAGATCCTCCAGTCTAAGTTTGGAAGATGGTGAACTGTTTGTCCCTGTATTGTTGATTAGCTGAGTCAGTTTAGGACCTCCACACAGTTGCTTGGGTAAAAGCAGCTGGTTCTGAGCAGAACCACTGGCTTTTAATCAGAAGATCCAAGCCGACACCTCTGATGGTGCAGCACTCCCTCAAGCTATATATTTCTAGGATTTTTTTTTTTGTTTTCAATTCTCTTGAGTGTGGCTTGAACTCAGAACCTTTTGGCTCAAAAGCAGAAGTGCTACTAACTGAGCCCCAGCTGACAGTAATCTTGGCGGCTGCTCAAAATTGGATTTGGATCAGCTGAAAGGTTCTCAAGTTTGTTCAATCAAATAGCTAAATATAACACTCAAGCAGACCACCCACTTTCTATATACTAAGATACAGTATATAGAAGGAAAACAAATACGGGTTGGAAAGAATATGTTTCCTTTTTATTAAAGGTAGTTATGTCAAAATTCATCTTTATATTTCAACAAATAACTAATCATACTACACCATATAAATTCTTATGAGATTGAGAAGTAGTCTTATTTCCTTAAAGATCTGAAAAAGTTGCACAGTTGAAAAAAGTAGTCAAAATTTGAGACAAATGAGAACTTTGGATATTGGTTTAAAGAAAGTTGTTCCTTTTTTGTTGATTACATGAAGACAATAGTTGGTTTTTAGTATTGTCATACTATTTTCTCAATGTTGTTCTTATAATTAAATTAAGTATTTCCCATTACTTTCTTACTTTGAAAGGTCCCAAAGTGAAATTTGTCATGAATTTTGAGTCATTGAACTGTTCTGATGTAATCACTTTATGTATGTTACAACAATGTAAATGCAATGGGGTGTTTTTTTTTGTAGATTAATAGTCCTGTCTAAACTTGAAGTTTCAATCATGAAATGAAGGCATGACTTGTCAAAAATTAATGTCTGTTCCTCGGCTTATATTATAAGAGCTATCCTTTAAAGATAGTTGTTGATCTTTTACAAACACTAACTTTTAATTCATATTAGAATGACCTGAAGGTATGTCAATTATTGCATGAGATTGAATCCACAAAACAGGACTATCAAAGATTAATTCTACTTTAAAGAGAGATAACTTCAAACTATTTTTTTAGGAATGGCATCATTTCACTAAAAAGTGTTAGAAATTCCAAACAGCTCTGTATTAAAATGAAGACTTGATTCTCAGAACAATGTTACCTACACTTTTTTGTTATCTGACATGGGAAGGATTGAAAATTAATTTCCTTTGGAAGTATATCATCAAAAGAAAGAAAATCTGCTTGTTTGCCATCTTAAATATGGGGTCTCAAAGCAGTCTGTCTTCATTGTTCCAATGAAATTGGATGACTAATTGTACAGGCAGACAGAAAACAAGAACAGTACTGTCCCCCCCCTCCATCCCCCACCCCTCACTTACAAACCAAAGTCATTTAATTAACAGAAGAGTACAAAGGTTAGCCAGAGAAGTCTCCTTGATAAACAGTGCCAGATACTTTGGGAAAATGTTCTGCATTGTTCAGCTGTAACTATTGCACAATTGGAAGCTTTGGAACATGGCATAGAAATTAAATCAAATTGGCATGTAATAATGTTTGTGGAATTTGGACAATGAACACTTGACAACAAAGACCAATATATGCCTTTGCATACTTTAAATGGTGCTTTCCTTGTCAAAGATGCACTTGTTGTTCATTTCTACTTTCATGTAGCCGCACTCATATAACTACCGTAGGTGTCTTTCCAAAGTATCATCTTTCAATCTTTCTTAATATTTTATTATTGCAATTAATTCTTTTAATTCTTAAGGTTGAATATTAGAAGGTTAATAATAGCTTAAGAAATGATTGCAAGCAGTTAATTAAGTGCATTACTGCTCTTGTTTTTTTTTTGCCTTCAGCAGCCCCTTGTTAAGGATCTCAGTCAATATGATCCATGAGTAACTAGGACCCTGGAATGTGCACTCCCTGTCAGTCTTATGTTCTCATAACATCTCAACTTGGGGGGAGGGTACAACTTATTGCATTCCCATGCAGCACCAGGAGGTACAAAAGCTCTGTGTGGAGGAGCCCTTGGCTTGAAATCCCACCAAAATTGCTTGTGCTGACATTTTTAGGCCTCTTTGGGTGTGGAGAGATCAGTTCTGCAGGATGCCTTCTAAATGGAGGGCAAATGGTAAATTGGTTTACTATCATCACATATACTGAGGCGCAGTGAGAAAGCTTTGTTTTGTATGTCGTCCACACAGATCATTTTGTCACATCAGTACATTCAGGTAGTACAAGGGAAAACAATAACAGAATACAGAATGAAGTGTTACAGTAACAGCGAGTGCAATGTGAACAGAGAGTAACACAAAAAGGTCATGATGAGGTAGATTGTGAGATGAGGAGTCCATGTTATCACACTAGGGACAGTTTAGTCTGCCCCCACCTTTCTTTATGTCAGCTTTACAACAGTGAAAACTGCGTAATACACACAAAATGCTTGAGGAATTGGCAGGCCAGGCAGCATCCATGAAAAAGAGCAAACTGCCGATGTTTCGGGCCGAGGCCTTCATTCTGATGTAGATCCTCGGTCCAAAGCATCGACTATGCTGTCTGGCCTGTTGTGTTCCTGCTGTTTTGTGTTAGTTGCTTTGAATTCCAGCATCTACAGATTTTCTCTTGTTTGTGAGACCTGCGAGCAGTTTCAAACTCCTGGGAGTACACATCTCACACATCTTCTCATGATCCCAGAACACATCGTACACGATCAGGAATGCTCACTAGCACCTCTACTGTCGTAGGGGGCTGAAGAGAGCTGGATTATAAATATCTGTACTCATGTCATTCTACAGATGTGCAGTAGAGAGCATCCTAACATGCGGCATCACTGCATGGTATGGAAACTGCACTGCGCGGACAAGAAGACCCTACAATGGGTAGTCAAAACTGCCCAGAGCATCACCAGCACCAGCCTACCAGCCATCAAGCACATGTATACAGAAAGGTGCTGGAAAAGGGCCAGGAATATCATGAAGGATTCTACTCACCCTGCTCATGGACTGTTTGGCCCACTCCCGTCAGAAAGGAGGCTATGTAGCATCCACGCCAAGACAACATAAACTCAAATCAGTTACTTTCAGTAAGGCTGATCAACACCTCCACCCACTAACCCAGCTCTCCACACCCCCAAACACCAGTACTTCATAATTTCCTGTCAGAGTCATCTTATATACAGACACTCCTATGTCTAGCATCAATTTATGGACACACCATCAAACTAAGTATATGAACTATCGCGTGTATTTATATTTATTGTGTTTTTTATTATTACACTTGTTGTGCTGCTTCAGATCCGGAGTAACAATTACTTTGTTCTTTACACTTGTGTACTGGAGATGATATTGAACGATCCCGACTAGTCTTACAACAAAAGATAGAAGCTGCCCTTAAGCTTTGTAATATGTGCCTTCATGTTTTTGTTTCTTCTGCCAATGGGAGTGGTGAGAAGAGAGAATGTCCTTGATTATGCTTGTTTTTTATTGATGCAGTGAGATTTGCAGTCAGAGTCCATGGTGGGGCAGCTGTTTTTCACGATATCTTGAATTATGTCCACACTCTCTATGGTTTTTTTGCCATAATAAACCATGGTACATCCAAGTAGGCTGCTTTCTGTGAAAATTGGTGAGAGTCAATGTGGGCATGTCAAATTTCTTCAGCCTCCTGAGGAACTAAAAGATGCTGATGTGCTTTGCTGACCATGGCATCCATGTGTTTGGATCAGGAGAAGCCATTGGCAATGTTCACTACTGGGAATTCAAAGCTCTCAATCCTCTTGATCTCAGCGCCGCTGATGTAAATATGAGCATGTTCAGCATTCCCTTCCTGACATCAACGATCAGTTCTTTTGTTTTGCTGACAATGAGGAAAAGGCTATTGTCATGATATCATGACACTAGGCTCTCTATCTCCCTCCTCTACTCTGGCTTGTCATCTTTTGAGATTTAGCTCATTATATTGATGTCGTCTTGAAAATGGAGTCAGATTACTTCCAAGTGTTGTCATGAAGTTCTGGTGAGTGGAGATGTAGAAGGAATTGTCAATTGCTTTGAAGCGCTGCCATCTTTCAATCTTTTGCAACGGTTGGTTTCAGTGAAGGGCAAAAGTTACAAAGATGAGAAAGTCTGCAGATGCTGAAACTACAAAGCAACACAGAAAATGCTGGAGGAACTCAGCAGGTCAGGCAGAATCTATGGATCTATGTCTATGTTTCAGGGTGAGACTCTTCTTCAGGAAGGAGAAGGAAGAGGGAAGGCGACAGAATAAATATGTGGGGGGAGGGGAATGAGGCTAGCTGGAAGGTGATAGGGTGAAGCCAGCTGGGTTAGAAATGTCAAGGGCTGGAGAAAAAGGAATATGATATGAGAGGAGAGTGGACAATAGGAGAAAAGGAAAGATGAGGGGATCCAGGGAAAAATTATAGACAGGTGAGAAGAGGTAAAAGGTCAGGGTGGGGAATAGAGGAGGAAGGCGGGTGGGAGGGGGTGAGGATTTGTTTACTGGAAGGAGAAAAGTTAAAGTGTGTTTTCTTTTACATTCAGAAAACATGCATTTAAATTTGAATTGAAAACATACTGTTCTCACGAGTCTCTAATTACTGGACTAAAATAGTTTATTGTAAATCAGTACTTTCTTCAAATCCACTGGTTCAAAGCCATTTCCCACTGGAATAAGAAAACTAACCTTTATTTTATTTGGATACGGTTATCTAAGTACAACAAAGATCAAAACTGGATTCCTATTATCAATGCTTCAAAACAGAAAAATAAAGGTAAAAGACAAATATATCATGAACAGGCAAGCTTCTCAAGATATAAACCTGGGTCTTTGTAACATTCTCGGATAAGAAGGAAAAGTTTTACCTTCAAGTTCCATCTCGGAGTTTGATCGGATAATCTCCCTGACACAGTAAGGCAGTACCAAGGGAATGATGCATTATTTGAGGTGATGTACAATGGACAGAAGGCTAAACAGAGGTCACATTTTTCTGTTTTGATGGTACAGCTGGTGTTTTAAGTTCTAAGCCATTACCTAAAAGCTGCAAGTCTTTTAACCAGTAAGACTTCCTGCAAGCAACCCCACCAAAAAAATATCTAATTAGACATTCATCTTGTAATGGTTTGAGCAAGAATCATGGTTCAGAATGGCTGCTGTGTTCATCAACATAATAGCAGTTTTTGCACATCAGAAGTAATTAACTGCATGAGGTACTTTGAAATGGTTTGATCTGATAAGTCCCTAAGTATGATCAAGAACTATTTTTGCCTGGTTTGATTAAAGAGACCAGCTCTATGTTCCCATGAATCTTCCACCTGATGTTTCACTCACTTACATCTTTTATGTTAGCCCAAATTTCTGATGGATTAACATAAATGTTATTAGAATGGTTATTAAATATAGTGCTCCAGATGATTATAAAATGCTTAAAAAAACCCATTGTATTTCTGAACAGGGAAGACACAAGAAGTTTATTTTGATGAAAGCTCTAAGATGATTTGCATTGTCTGGTTTGCTGTTTTATCTCTACTAAATGAACTGATGTATTTTCTGTTGCATGGGCTGCATGGTAAAATAAACTAAAGTCAAAACAGATCCAAATATTTCAGTTCTTGGATATGTGATTAAATTATTATTGCAAAATAAAACCTCATCACCAATTACAGAATTATTTGAAACATTCAGTGGAGAATTTGATAGGTTTTTCCTACCCATTCCATTTACCATTTCTAATGATGGCATATTTTTAATTGACTTGTTATCTATTGACATTTCCAGCTTAACCGAAGGAGATAACATTCGGAAACAGTTAATAATTATAAATGAGAGGAAATTATCCTATTTATTTTCTTAACTTTTACTGCATAAATATTTGACTGGCAAATGATTCTCTCGAGAAAATAAAAATAAATTAATTTAATAAATGAATAATAAATACGGCAATGGGAGAAACTACTTTTCTGAACGTTCTCTTTGTGTTAAATGCATATAGCAGTAAATATGACAGATATTCTGAAGTTTATTGTCTTATTGTAACTGAGAAGAATTCAAAAAAGGTAAAGGCATCCATTAGTCTTGCGAGACCATGGATCTGCGCCTGGAAAGTCTTCACTCTCCAGGGCGCAGGCCTAGGCAAGGTTGTATGGAAGACCAGCAGTTGCCCATGCTGCAAGTCTCCCCTCTCCACGACATCAATGTTGTCCAAGGGAAGGGCATTAGCACCCATACAGCTTGGCACCAGTGTCGTCGCAGAGCAATGTGTGATTAAGTGCCTTGCTCAAGGACAGAACACGTTCCCTCGGCTGGGGCTCGAACTCACAACCTTCAGGTCGCTAGTCCAATGCCTTAATCACTTGGCCATGCGCCCACATGAAGAATTCAACTGCTTATCAAACCACTTAATTGTCAGGAAGTATATATAGCTGTTATTTTGGATGGTCAAACTATGGACGCAAGTGGCACAACAAAAGACAATGTGTCAGGTTAATCATAAACACAAGAGATTCTGCAGGTGCTGGAAATCTTGAACAAAACACTGAAAATGTTGGAGGAACTGAATAAGTCAAGCAGCATCTTTGAGGGGAAGAAACAGTTGACATTTCATGCAAAGAATCTTCATCAGGAATGGAAAGGAAGGGGTAAGAAGCTGGGCCGGGGAGGAGGTTTGGGAGAGGTAGGAGTTCAAGCTAGCAGGTGATAGGTGAGACCAGCTGAGGGGGGAAGGTAGATGGGTGGGGGAGGAGGGATGAAGTAAGAGGCTGAAAGGGGATTGATGGAAGAGGTAAAGGATGATGAAGAAGGGTTCTAATAGGATATAATAGTGGACCATGGAAGAAAGGGAAGGAGGAGTGGACCAGAGAGAGGTGATAGACAGGTGAAGAAAAGACAAGGGGTGAAAGGGTTACCAAAATGATGAATAGATAAAGAGATTGGATGGTGGTGAGGGAGAGAAGTTACTGGAAATTAATCTCTTCTTCTTCCTCTGTCCACAAACTTAGTATCAATGCATATAAAGCTGACTAGCTTAATTAGATTGGCTTAGACTTTATGGGCATAATGATGACAAGTGGACGGCATTTTGAATCAATATACCATAAAAATTAGAGCAGGCATGGGATTTATGGGCACAAATATTTAACTTGGTGAAACCTTCTTTTTAGTATTTTGTCTTTTCCACCTATTTCCTTCCAGCTTCTCACATCATTTCCTTTTACCCCCTTCCTCACCTAGCTACCTTCTCCCTCTCACCTGGACTCACCTGTCACTTGGCAGCTTGTGCACCTCCCTATCCTCCCACATTTTTATTCTGGCTTCTGCTCTCTCTTCCTTCCAGTCCTGATGAATGGTCTGATCTTGAAATGCTGACTTTTTCTTTCCCTTCATAGATGCAGCCTGGCCTGCTGAGATCCCCCAGCATTTTGTCTGCGATGCTCAAGATTTTCAACATGTGCGGAATCTCTTGAGCCAACATTGTTGCTTTGTTTAAGAAGGGTAATGGGTACAAACCAGGGATATATAGGCTGATGATACAAGAGGGCAGCATGGTAGTGTAATGGATAGCACAACGCTTTACAATACCGGTGATCTGGGTTCAATTCCCACCACTGCCTGCAAGGAATTTGTACGCACTCTGTGGGACCACGTGGGTTTCCTCCAGGTGCTTCGACCTCCCCAGTCCAAGGAAACACCGGCTGGTAGGTTAATTGGTCATTGTAAATTGTCCCAAGGTTAGGCTAGGATTAAATTGAGGGATTACTGGGCAGCGTGGCTCAAAGGGCCAGAAGGGCCGACTCTCAAATAAATTTAGGGTTAAAGGAGGAAAGTTTGAAGGAAATTTTCTAGGCAGGTTTAGATGCTTGCAATATGCTGCCGGGGAGGGTGGTGAAGCAGATACAATAGCAACATGGTACTGAGAGGCATTTAAACATATAAGATGCATTTGCACAGACTCATGAATGGGGAGGGAATCGGAGGATATAGACCACGTGCAGACAAATAGGATTAGTTTAAATAGCTATCATAGTCAGCTTGAACATTGTGGGCTGAAGGGCTCTTCCTCTGCATTACTGTTCCATATTCTGTGTTCTATGACCCTTCCCAATAGTTATTAAATACACTAAAACACACACATGAATGCACGTACATAAGTAATGTGCATGATTAACTTATTCTTCCAGAAACCATCACATTAAAAGTCCAGTCCACATTCTTTGAAGAGATATTAGGCCATAATTATTATTTGACAAACTCACTAGCTCTATTAATAATATTGTTGAGGTTGTAAATATTTCAAGAACATAAATTTTAAAATGTTTCTTTATAGGTTTGTTTATGACGTTTCTCCATCTGCTTTAATCTTATGTGAATGTCCAACTCATTAAATGTTGAAATAAAATTCTGAGAGAAAAGTGTATCTTTTCCTTTTTGGTTGCTGTTGGTGAGAATTCAAAATAATTGGCTACCCAACCACTTTCATGGAACTGATTTGTATTTGGAAGCTGGTGAAACCCCTTGAACTAAGTAGTATCATTGTTGATGTTGGTAAAGAGGAAGTTTATGCCACAAAGATTATTAGACCTTGTGGGCAGTATTTTTTTCTCCCCCTAATCAGTGGTGAGTGGGATTAGATTATGACTGACCTCTTATCTTTCAGTTAACTTGGTTTACTTCTGGTGTGGTCTGAAAGTAATGCAGGTAATTCAAGTACTGTGATTCAGATTTATCTGGACTTGGAGTGAGCTGGTGAAGTGTAGTCAGTACAGAAGCAATTTTTCAACTTTGGACTCTGACAACATTTTGATTTGTATTTGAGGATAAACTGAAAACAAGGAAACTGAGTCATACTTTTACTTAGCTGTTGATTGACAGATCATTTGTGCTCCTTCATCGGGTTTTGGTTCAAATTTAAATGCTGGACTGTGCCGTGTATTTACCATGCTAATTAATTCACTTTGGATATCACAGAGGCCCCAAACAAAGTTCCTAATAAAGTGACAGCAAACGTTTCCAATCTGCTTCCTGATGGATATAAGTTCACAATAACACACTTCTGCGCGTGATGCAGCACTGATTGAATTGGACTATTTCTGTCAGTGTAAAAAAAATAATGGTTAGCAGGAGGACTGAAAATCTAACACCACTGCAGCATGGTTGGTTTCATAAAGCTTGGGGTATGGGCATTATTTCATGTGTTATGTCTGTGCCATTAGTATTTGATGTTGGCTGAAGAAGTGAAAATTAGAAATGATCCAATTCATGATTCAGTCATCTCTCACTTTAAGAATCATAACACTTCCCTGGAGTATCACATTATCTAGAGTGGGGGGGGGGGAAGGGAAGTCAAGAGAGTCTTTTTAGTATTGGATAATTCGACCATTAGCAGAGTGCTGATGCTAGTTTAAAATTAACCACAGAGGAGGTGATTTTCTATACCAGAGTAATAACACAATGGATGGTTTGTCTTGCCAGACTTAATTTACCTCTCAATGGAGGTCAGACTTCCTCAAAGTGAACTCTGCACTCTGAGGTGTTTGGTCTAGTGCTCAATATATATTTTTTTAAAAAGGAGAAAAGCAACTCTACCAGAGTTTGCTCTTAGTTATTTGAAAATAATGGAATAATCAGGGAATAATATTTTTTCAGAATTCCCATTTATCAGCTCAATTCATTATTTTACTCTTTGTTATTGAAAGTCTCCTTCAATTGTCTATCGATATTTGTGTTTAGTTAAAATTCCGTTGAAATAACACAAGAGCAATGCGTAAAGATAATGTGGTGTGTCAGAAATGCTTGTGTGATGACAGACATCCCACAGTGTTGTCACAGCAGGAAAACATCAGTTAAAGTAACAGATATGGTTCTTCTATAAAGTGTGGTCAGTGGTATGGTCAGGGTTTCACAAGATTATTAATCACCCCAGGGTCACTGTTTTCCCACCAGTAGGACTAGGCTGTTGTTTTATTATTGTAATTTAATAAGTGAAGCAAGCAGAGGACAAAATGAGCCTTTTGCCCTGACCCTTGATTGGTTTTCTTTGAAAGTAAAGTGTACAGTTACCTTTCCTCTGATGTGTTGGTTTATATGCAAAAGGGAACCCTTTGATCCCATGTTGCCCTTCTTGACACAGGCAGAGAGCAAGACTTTATAACATTTCCATTTGCAGGATGAAGTGAATTGCTTGGGAGGATGTTAAACCTTATTATACAAACCGGCTTGAGAAAATATATTCTCAGCCAAAACAAAAACATTCCTACTGGCACAACAAGGGTAAATGAAAAAAAAATAGCATCAAGCAAGCATGAATAGGAATTTATGCACTGATGTAATGGCAATGGGAGATATTCTAATGGATATGTTTTTGAAAACTGTTATCCTGCTATTAAAATATGTATGATTCTGTTTTAAGAGCTCTATTATCTAATGTTTGGACTGTGACTATAATTATAAAAGATTCAGTATTAAAAGTTATGATTGGTTGAAGGGCTGCTTTAACAAAAGTAAATATAGTCTTTGGTGATCTTTAAATGCACTGAGCAAGCAAACTGTTTTTTTTCCAAATGTGAGCTCAGAGGCTGTTTCAGCACATGACTTTGCTTGCTGCATGGAAAAATTATGACAGAATCCTGCAGTGGTGCTTATTACTCCCAGTGTAGCACAAGCTTAAAAATAATTTTGGTCAACAGCACAGTTTCCACTGAAAATGTAATTGTCCATGCAAACAGTCCCTTAAACACTGGACTCCAGTCTGTATCATTTAGAGTGAGAGAGGAGACAGATTCCATTAACTTTTCCCTGTGAAGCTCTATTTGGGGAAAGTTAGGCTTGTGTGAAATGCTGTTTGACTTAATGTTTCTCCCTGCTTGGTGTATTGAAATTTCAAGTCTTATCTGTTAACTTTGATGGTTAGTGGGTTATGTTGGGAGTCAAACTGACCCCTGGAGATAAATTCTGTCAGATCTTAGAGTGATTTATTAAATTCCGATTTGTGAAAAGCACTTTTAATGTTGAGAGAATGAAAATACATTGCAGGTGGCTGACAGCTCCAGGCAAAATTTGTGCTAAATTGCATACTCAAAAGGCAAGTGAGACAAAAGGGGAAGAAGAAATCGCTGTTGGATTTCAGTACTTTGTGTTCTGGATAGAAGTGAAAAATGCTTGATATAAAAGTTGCTGCTTTTTGATGAGCTTGTTATAAGTATAACACTATTTATTTGGAGGCTTTTAAATAAGCAATGTCTTATATTAACAGAGTGATGTTGTTAGTTAAGTTTTTGAAGTTATTATTTATTTTCATGGGTGGTCTAGCTGCTGTTCACCGTAAATTGCTCTGGGCTTTTAAAAGTTACTCTTAAACTCAAACTGGATCTAGCTGTCCAAGCTTTGCAAAACTCAACTGGGCCACTAGATGGAGCATCAAAAGGCAAAGGATGTCACATAGTGGGCAAATGCACAGCTCATGCTGATAGGCCACAGGGTCTGATCACTCTACCATTCTACCTAATGAGCATTCCCAAGAGCTGGAAGACATTGATTAGTTGTTCATTTCAAATGGGAAATGCTAAAAGTGTAATCTGCAAAAATTTACAAATGCAGTGGATTCAGGTTAGTTGGTCCATTGGTTAATCAGGGCAGTCACTTATTTGGGACAACTCTTAAAGATCAAAATCTAATTGAGAAAATAGCCAGGCTCACTTCAATTATTTGGGACACCATGCTGCTCATTGGGGTGGGAGATTGTTGCCCAACGGTTTCTAACTAATTTCAGTCACATGTACTTGTGTGGCTGTTAGACACTACGCGTGCTTAAAGCAAGCAGTTTTTAAATAGCGTCATTTGCATTTGTTTGGGTTCAAAAGGCAGTGATTTTTGTAATGGACAGGTGAGGAGAATTAAGCAATACGATGATTTAAAATTGTTTTGCTCACTGCAGTTGTGTTTAAGCATTCAGGCTTGCAGATGCCAGAAATGGCCAGGAATTAAAATGAAATGAGTTCTCCACTTCAGCAAGTTAGGAACTATGAAGACTTTGAAGGTATCAACATTCATCTTGATTGTTACAATGAAAATGAAGATTTGAAGGATGCAATTTTCAAAAGCATTGTATGAAGGTAGTCATTATCTGCAAGGTGTTGGAACTAATTTTGTTCATTTCCAGTCAATCAAAAGGACACAGCAGTATGTTGGTTGTCCATCGTATTCGATGATAACAGTGGGGAGAGTTTTTAAAGTGGATAAGCCATTGTACTGGGAAAGTTCCACTCTCTCGACCTTGAAAGTCCGATTCCAGTGGTACGAGCAGTCATCACAAACTGGGGTCATCCTTGGTTGTAGTGCATAAACATGACTTCTTCTGTGCCTTCTCTCCACAAAGCACTACAGAACCACTTTCTTGGCCATTGGATTTACTCCTGATCTCATCCGGCCGGTCCACCAGAAGACTTCACATGCTAGGACAGGCATGTCCCTTCCTCACTGGGGTATGAGGCCCACTGGCTCCACTCACCCGGTTCAGTCTGCCTGTTGAAGTGGTGTTGCCGCTGCTGCATGCAAACAGCTACCTGGAGACACAGGTGAGAGCTGAATGTCTGGTGGGGCACAAAGGTGAGTGAGCTGCCTCAGAGTGGACACAACAAGCCCCTTCACAAGAGGTGCTACCCCTCCCCAGACACCCCACACACCCCACGCTTACTAGCGTACACAGATGAATTCCTCCTTCAACATCTATTAGGAATTAATACACAGTTTCATAGTACTGTAGAAGTGTCTGTAGTGTCTGATTTGTTCTATTTTTCATTTAAATACATAATTTGTTACTCAGTTAAATGGTAATTTATCTTTTTTATACCTTTTTTCAATAATTGGGACATCCGCTTAATTGGGCCAAAGTGTATTGGACCGAATGTGTCCCAATTAACCAGAATCTACTGTACAGGTTTCCCCCAATATCCAAAGGTAGGGCATTCCTATGAAACGGTTCGTAAGCCGGAATGTCGTAAAGTGAAGAAGCAATTACTATTTATTAATATAGGAAAAATTTTTGAGCGTTCCCAGACCCAAAAAATAACCGTCAAAATCATGCCAAATAACACACAAAACCTAAAATAACAGTAACATATAGTAAAAGCAGGAATGATATGATGAATACACAGCCTATATAAGGTAGAAATAATATATGTACAGTGCAGTTTCACTTACCGGAATCGGGAAGACTCCAATAAATTGCAGTTTCATCACAGTTAAACACTTGCTTATACGAATAACCACCTTCTGTAATTATTTTCTTCAGATCTGCTGGGAACTTTTTGGCAGCTTCAGTATCAGCCGAAGCACTCTCTCCGGTAAATGTTAAACTATGAAGCTGACCTCGCCTCAGAAACCGATCAAAACACCTATGATTACCTTTAAATTCCACTTTCGCAACACTTTCATCACCATCGTCCAGTGCTTTCTGTTTCAGCTTATTAAAAAGACTGGCTGATTTTTCCTTAAGTATAAGAAAACTTAACGGAACACCACACTTTGTACACCCATCAATCCACTCAAGCAATAGACTTTCCATTTTATCCATTACTGGATGCTGACTAAGAGAGACCACTTTGGTACAAGCAGAACCAACATTAACATCGGAAGCTTTCAAAATTCTTTCTCTCTGCGTATAAATAGTGCAAATGGTGGAAACAGGCAAGTTCAACGCGTGGACAATGTCCTTATTCGTTCACCACGATCGAAACGCTTAATTATGTCTAGTTTTTACGCTAAGTGTAACACCCTTACAAGCTCTTTTAGGCTTTTCCGATACCTTAGGACTCATCTTGCTAACGGATGCACAAAATAAATCGAAATAAGGCACGTGTTTAAGCAATGCCACCTAGAATGCAGTTCCGGGGGAGGAGCTTGGCTGTTCGGGCGCGAGCTGCCTTTTTTCATAACAGTGAAAACACCTTCTGTTAGCGAAAACAGATAACTAATGTAGGTCTTTCATAACAGCGAGGTGTCGTAAAGCGAACGTTCGGAGAACGGGGGCCACCTGTATATTGATAGAAGGATCCTTTGTGAAGACAGGTTTTCTGTACTGTACATCGCAACACCCCCCATTATGGTGTCTAAGTTATAGTGCTACGTATCAGTTGACTCTAAAAAGACAAGGTAGTTTAGAGGAGTATTGAACTTGTAAATAAAACACTATCCAAAACTTTTTAAAAACAATTTCATTCATTGGGAAGTCTATTATAGTGAAACAAGCAGCATTGCTAACTTCATTATTGCCATTACTTGCTATCAAGTGCTGTCCTGATCTATGTTGTTTAAAGACAGGACAGTTTGGGTGACATAGTGGCAGCTAAAAGGGTTATTGTCTTCAACACCAGAGACCCAGAGTTCAGTCCTGATCTTGGGTGCCGTCTCTGGTGAGTTTGATGCTCTCTCTACAACTGCATGGGTTTCCCCTAAGTGCTTCAGTTTCTCTCATGTCCCAAAGTCACCTGGGTTAACTGACCACTGCAAATTGCCCCTAATGTATGCTGTAGGTGCGTGTTAGGATATGGGGGAGTGGGTCAGAATCTAATGTGTAGGTGAGTGTTAGGATATGGGGGAGTGGGTCAGAATCTAACGTGTAGGTGAGTGTTAGGATGTGGGGGAGTGGATCAGAATGTGGTGGGGGGGGGATAGAAAGTGGGATGAAGTGGAGACTGTGTAAATGGATAGTGATATTTGGCATGAACTCAGTGTGCTGAAGGTCTTTCTCTTTATGATCTCCAACAAATTAATGTAAATACCAAATGACAAAAAAGGCAAGTTAAGGGAACGGGGGTATTTTTTCCGAAAAAACCTCACATTTCCCATGCTAAATGTCAGGTATGCTCGTACCCAGAATTTCTGCACCAATGGATAATCAACACAGAGGCCTCAAGCCTGAATGTGCAAAACGACTTCATGTGTAATTAGAATAATAAAAAACAACTGGACAAATGATAGACATTAAAATCTGCATTTAGATACCTAGTCTTCACATATAATTACAACAAAGGAGGCCCTTTGACCCAATGCCTGGTCCCAATGGAACAATCCCATTAGTCTTATTACCATTTTTCTTTTCTAACTCTCTATCCCTACAATGTATGGCACATAAGCTCATCAGATACTCGTTGTTTCTTTTGTCATTAAAACACCAAGGGTTAACTTAAAAACTTCAGCTTGAAAGATTAACAGATGAGTTTTGTCTCATGTACTGTTCTTCAAAACATACAGTGAAATGCATTGATTTTGTTGAATCAAATCATTGAGGATTGTGCTACTACGTTGACTCAGGCCTAGGGGGCCGGGCACATGACCGGGATTGTGCTAGGCAGCCCACCACGTGTTGCCATGCTTCCAGTACCAACCTAGCGTGCTCACAACTTAGTAACTCTAACCATTTGTCTTTTGGAATATGGGAGGAAACTGGATCACTCAGAGGAAATCTACACAGTCACAGGGAAAACATCCGGACTCCTTATAGACAGCAACGGAGATTGAATCCCAATCTCACAGCTGGCACTGTAACAGCATTACTTAAACCTCTAGGCCAACATATCACCTTTATAACTTACAGCATCTAATTTAACTTACAGTGCTGCGCAAAAGTCTTAAGTATATATATAAATTTAGATCACTTTGTAGAGATCTGTTTTCAGTTTGACACAAAAGAGTCTTTTTCTGTTGATCATTGTCAAAAAAGCCAAATTAAATCCACAGGTGTTGTAAAACAATAAAACATGAAAACTTCCAATACTTTTTGTAAGCTCTGCATATATAGCTTGGGTGCCTAAGACCTATGCACAGTACTCTATATTACGTCTTTCTAGTTATCAAATAACACTTAATATGACTGAGCTAAGTACTCTTATTTCTGTTTCCCAACCATCTTCCTCTTTCAACCAAGATACAGTACCGTGCAGGGGTCTAGCTAGACTACTTAAATGTGCCCAAGACTTTTGATTGTATCGTACCTGTATGTGTTGGGATGTGGGGGGAAACCAGAGCACCAGAAGGATACTCATAGACAGAAATACAAATTTGGGATGGACTGTCCCTGAGATGAAACCTGAATCTCTGGAGCTAACAGGTAGCAGCACTAAATCAGTGGACTACCATTCTGCCAATATACGATCTAGATGTAAAACGAAGTTAACATCCATTTTTGAACACTAGTTAATGCTGTTCCTATAGTTTCCATTTCATTCTGTTTTAGAACATAGACTAGTGCAGCACAGGAACAAGCCCCTGGGCACAGAATGTTGCGCTGAACTAATTAAATTAGTAATCAAATGTCCAACTAAACTAATCCCTTCTGCCTAAACAATGCTCATATCCTTCAATTTCTTGCATAAAATCTTAAGACCATAAGACCATAAGATATAGGACCAGAAGAAGGCCATTCAGCCCATTGAGCCTGCTCCGCCTTTTAATCATGGGCTGATCCAATTCCTCCAGTCATTCCCAATCTCCTGCCTTCTCCCCATATCCTTTCATGCCCTGGGTAATCAAGAACCTCTCTATCTCTGCCTTAAATGCGCCCAATGACTTGGCCACCACAGCTGCTCACAGCAACAAATTCCACAGATTTACCACCCTCTGACTGAAGTAATTTCTCCACCTCTCTGTTCTAAATTGATGTCCTTCAATCCTGAATTCCATTCAATCTTCTTGACTGCCTCGATCATATTTAGCCCAATCACTACTTTTGTCAGCACAGTCTGGGCATTCAACACTCTTTGAAAAAAAAGTGCTCCACACATTACCTCTGAACTTACCCCTTCTCACACTAAATGCCTGCCCCCTGGTACCGGATATTTCAATCCTGACAAAAGGCTGCCTACTCCATCCATGCCTCTTGCAAACTTATAAACCTCTGTCAGGGCTCCCCTCAGCCTCTGGCACTCCAAAGAAAACAGCCCAAGTTTGTCCGAGCTCTCCTTATAGCATACGTCCTTTCAGGCAGCATCCTAGTAAACACTTTCTGCACCTTCTCCAGAGTTTCAACATTCTTCCCATAACGTGTGACTAGAATTGAATGCAATACTGCAGGTGCACCCTAACTAGTGTCGAACACAGCATAACTTGCTGACTCTTGAAGTGAATGCCTTGAATAACGAATGCGAACATGCCATCTTTCTTCTTTACTGTTTTATCAAACTGTGGAGCCACTTTCAGTGAGATATGGACTTGGACTCCAAGATACCTCTACACATCAATACTGGGGGTCTCCCTGTTAAGGGGTGGCATGGTAGAATAGCAATTAGCACAACACTACAACACTGGTTGTAAAATTGTTCAGAGTTTAATTCCCGCCACTGTCTGTAAGGAGCCTGTATATTCTCCCCATAACCATATGGGTTGCCTCTAGATGCTTCAGTTTCCTCCCAGATTCCAAAGACATAAATCTTAGGGTTAGTCAGTTTTGGTCATGTGACATTGTCACCAGAAACATGGCGACATTTCCTGGCTGCATCATGCACATCCTCAGATTTGTTAGTCATTGATGCAAATGACATGTTTCACTGTGTCGACGTGCATATGACAAATAAAGCTAATATTTATTAACAATATACAGTTTATTTTCATTTGATCTGCCAAAGTGCAACACTTCACATTTGGCTGGCTTAAATGCCATCTGCCATTTCTCTGCTGATATCTGCAACTGATGGTAACCTGCTGTATCCATTAGCAGTCTTCTACTCTATCCACAATACCACTCATCTTTGTATCATCTGCAAGCATGCTAACCCACCCACCTGGATTTTCATCCAGGCATAGACAATAGACATCCCAGTATGGACCCCTAGGAACACTACCAGTCACAGACCTCCAACCAGAATAAGTGCCATCGACCACAAACCCTTTCCTTCTATGGGCAATTCTGAATCTAAACGCCTAATTCACCTTGGATCCCATGGTTCTTAACCTTCTGGATGAGCCTCCCATGAGGGACTTTGTCAATCACTTCAGTAAATCCATGCAGACAACATCCACAGCTCTACCTTCATCAATCAACTTCATTATCTTGAAAAACTCAGTCAAGTTAGTTGCACATGACTTGCTTCACACAAAGCTGTGCTGAATGACCTTAAGTAAACCAAGGTTTACCAAGTGTCCCTAAATTCTATCTTTAAGAATCACCTCTAGTAAATTGTCTACCACTCACATGAGATTCACTGGGTTATGGTTTCCAAGGGTATTTATCGCTATTCTTAGAAAAATTGGAAATGTCCAGAAATAGTTTAAGTAATTGTGACAGAAGTCAACCCACACGTTTGTCGTTGCCTCTGGAGTAGCCATCTACTTAAGGATGACTTTGACGTTGCAAAATGTATGTTGCTATTTTTAAAGATATATTGTGATGAGATGGCTGTGGCACTAAATACATTATTGATGCAAATGAGGTGAGTATCAAAGTATATCTTATGTAGCAGACTGGCTGTTCACTGATTTGATTCTGGACCCATATCCACATTGGGAATTACTTCCATGAAGCTGTTCAAGAGAAGAAAATGATTCGTAAATGTGAACCAGTTATTCTTTTGTATGGAACCACCAATTTCAAGCAATAATAATTCTCGTATCACCGGGGGGGATTGCAACCTACTGTTTCGCTTAGTCATCAGTAGCATCAGCGCAGTGAGTAAAACCCAAAGTGACAGTGTCTGATCAAATGAAATAAATTTAGTGCGTCTATCCTTTTAAACTGATTTAAATTGATTTGAATTAGATTTATCCACATTGAGTTGGACCCAGGGCAGGTAGGGATTTAGATCAATCTGCTCTAAGCTTAAACTCAAAGCCATCTGTTACGAGAAACTAAAATTGATCTTAAAATGCTGATGCACAGGCACTGCAGAATATGATTACTGTATGAGGAAGGAAACCACCTCTGCACACACAGACCTGAGCACTGACTTCTCTGATTGTTATCCCCAGCAAGGCAATTGGAACAATTGTGAATTCATATGGAAAATATTGGTGTGTCGTTGCTGAAATCATCAGTTAGCAACAAAAACACATCTAGCTGGTGCTACTCCGCCATTAACATTAAATGTCACATCATTTTAAATAGGCACAAAATAAATCTCTCACATATGTTTGTGTGCAAGTTTATATCATCTGCTTTAATGAATATTAAAGCAGTTTAAATGCAAACAAACTGCTCTCACATCGAGATCAAACTGATACCAAATGATTGAGCAACAGAATGAACCGAGATGCAATTGACAGTTTTGGTTCACAGTACACTTATTTGTCTTTCTTTGAGGATAAGTATTTTTTCTTGACTCAGACAGGATAATCCAGGGTGAATCTGCATGAGGTTCCCAGCAATGACTACTGAGAATAAAGAGATTAGCTTTATTTGACGCATAATCATCAAAACATATGGTGAAATGCGTCTTTTTGTGTCAATGGCCAGCAGTGTCTGAGCATGTGCTGAGGGGCACCCCACAAGTGGCACGACATCTCCAGCGCTAATAGAACATGTGTCCACATCTTACAAACTTTAACCCTAACCTATACAACTTTGAAATATGGGAGGAAACTGGAATACCCAGAGGAAACCCACACAGTCATAGACTCCTTACAGACAATGGTGGGAATTGAGCCCCAATCCATGATTGCTGGTGCAGTAAAGCAATATGCTAATGGCTATGCTATGGTACTGCTCTGTTTCCCCCTTCACTGGCATACTTGGAAGGCTAATGACTTCAGGGAGTGTACTTCTTGGGCCCTGTTTCTCGGCACCATTTGTTTTGTGCAGTCCCCCTTCTCGCACTTCAAACGGGTGATCTTGCAAGCCCATTTACAATAAGGCCAAAGAATACTTTGTGGGGCTTGCTCCACTTGCTGTGATTGAATGGAGGCATGGGTTGCCGATCGTCAGAAGAAAAATTAAAGTTCCTTCAGATATTCCAGCGACCCAGAACAAAAGTTGCTGGGACACCATTTAAAGAAAGGTTTCGTTTTCATTTCCATTTGACAAGTTTGTTTATTCATTTTAGTTTTTACTTAGAGATACTGCAAGGTAACAGGCACTTCTGGCCCTATGAGCCTAACTGCCCAATACACCCATGTGACTAATCAACCTATTAACTTCTACGTCTTTGTACTAGCCTGTATGCTTTTGGAATGTGAGAGGGAACAATCCTTATCCATAAAAGTATTGGAGAAGGGTTGGAAATGAAAATATATAAACACATTAGAGTAGGCCACTTGACCCCACCTCAAGCCTGCTCTGCCTGTCAATGAGATTACGGACAATTTGATTGTGAAATTCATGCCCACCCTTGATAACTATTCTACCCCCGCTTATCAGGTGTCTAAGTGCCTTACAAATGTCAAAAAGATTCCGTTTTCACCACCCTTTGAAGAAGAGAGTTTCAAAGATTCATGCTGCTAGGAGAAGAAAGTGCCCTACCTCTGTCTTAAATATGAGACATACCGTTAATGAATCTTCATTTTAGATTGTCATATCCTCTCTACATCCAGCCTGTGAAAACATCTAAGGGTCATATATGCTTCAGAATCAGAATCAGATTTATTATAGAACATAGAAAACCTACAGCACAATACAGGCCCTTCGGCCCACAAAGCTGTGCCGAACATGTCCTTACCTTAGAACTACCTAGGCTTACCCATAGCCCTCTATTTTTCTGTGCTCCATGTACCTATCTAGGAGCCTCTTAAAAGAGCCTATTGTTTCCGCCTTCACCACCACCACCACCGCACTCACCACTCTCTGCGTAAAAAACTTACCTCTGTACCTACTTCCAAGCACCTTAAAACTATGCCTTCTCATGCTAGCCATTTCAACCCTGGGAATAAAACCTCTGAGTATCCACACAATCAATGCCTCTCATTATCTTATCACTGACATATGTCATGAAACTTGTTTTGTGCCAACAGCACAATTTAATACATAAAATTACTATAAGTTATAATACGAATATATAAAAAGAATGCAAAAGGAGAGCAGAATAGTAAGGTAGTGTTCATGGGTTCATGGACCGTTCAGAAATCTGATGATGGAAGGGAAGAAGTTATTGCTAAAACACTGAGTGTGTGACTTCAGGCTTCTGTACCTTCTCCCTGAGGAGAATAGCACAAGACCTGGCTGGTGAGGGTCTGTCATGATGGATGCAGAAGCATCGACTTTTGATGATGTTACTCAGCAGGTCTAGTATCTGTGGAGAGATATCTTTGACTGATGATAGGACTGGAATAATTAGGGTGGTGCAGTTTGCTGACATTTAAGTTGGCAATGGAAGCAAATGAAATGTAATGGGGTGATGGTTTAGATTCTAGCTTGGATGCGAATTTTGCACTTCTAGTGCAATGTAAGCTGAGATTTTGACTGTGCTCTGCCAGGTTTCCTGCTAAATTCATTTGCTGAACTTCTTTCATTTGGGCTTCCCTCCCACAGACTAACAGCCTTGCAGGTGGAACAGACACAATTCATAAAAACAGTAAGGTAGGTTGGTGGAAGAAATGTGCTGGAGTGGGGAATAGTCTTGAATTGCAATTGTACAAGACAATGGTGAGATATTTTAGTTGTTTTACCATAGGAAAAACATCATTAAACAAGAACGAGTGCAAAGAAGATTAACAAAGATACTATGAGGACTCGAGGGTTTGAGTTATAGGGAGTTGTTTGACATACTTGGACTTTATTCATTGGAATGGAGGAGGTTGAGGAATGACTTTTTAGAGGTGCATAAAATTATGCGGGATATAGATAGGGGGAATTCATATACTTTTTTGACCCCCCCCCCCTTTCAGGGAAGGGGAAACTAAAGACTACTTGGCATTGTTTAAGGTGAAAGATTTAAAAGGGTCCCGTGGTCTCCTCTTCATGTGTGTGTATGAAATGAAGAAGTGGTTGAATAAAGTACCATAACAACATTTAAGAGACTTTTGGATAAGTAAGTGGATTAGGTTTAGAGGGATATATAAGACACACGTAAATGAGACTAGCTGTCCAAGCTGCATTACTCTATGATTGTAGATCTGTAAGATTCAAGATTATTTCCTGTAATTTCAAGTACACAAGTGGAAATTGAAGAGATCAAAATAATTGTTACTCAGGATCCAATGCAGCTAAAAATAACACAAGATAAAGAACATAGTAATAAAAAAAACACAATAAATATAAATGCATAAAATAGCTTATGTACATAGTTTGATTGTATGTCCATAAAGTGAGACTAGGCACAGGAGTGTCTGTACATCAGGTGACTCTGACAGGAAATGATAAAGTAGCAGTGGTGCGTTAGTGGGTGGCAGTGTTGATCAGCCTTACTGCATGGAGAAGTAACTGTGTCTGAGTCTGGTGGTCCTGGCCTGGATGCTACGTAGCCTTCTCTCTGATGGATGTGGGACAACAGTCTGTGAGCAGGGTGGGTGGGATTTTTCTTGATGTTACTAGCCCCTTTCCTGCTGGTGTTGCATTGGGCAGTTTTGGCTTCCTATTGTAGAACCCTCCTCCATGCAGTTTCCATACCACCCAGTGATGCAGCATATTACGATGC
Source organism: Mobula hypostoma (assembly GCF_963921235.1). Lineage (NCBI taxonomy): Eukaryota > Metazoa > Chordata > Chondrichthyes > Myliobatiformes > Myliobatidae > Mobula > Mobula hypostoma. Next base: position 46,224,123 of record NC_086101.1, on the reverse strand, counting down.
TCACCACTGCACATCTGTAGAAGGACACGAGCTTAGATGTGAACAGTCCAGGTCTCTCCAGTCTCCTCAGAAAGCAGAGTTGCTGAGGAGCTTTCCATGAGAGATTGTGCGAGATGTGCACTCCCAGGAGTTTGAAACTGCTCACAGATTCCACTGCATTGCCGCTGATGTAAAGAGGGATGAGAGTGGTGCGAGTTCTCCTGAAGCTAATAACCATCTATTTTGTCTTGTTGACATTGAGGAAGAGTATATTTGCCTGGCACCAGGCCTCAAGATCTTCCACCTCTTTTCTGTAGCCCTTCCCATCATTTTCTGTGATGTCTGTCGTATTATCGGCAAATTTGGTAATAAGATTACTTAGGTGTTTGGTTGTATAGTCAGGTGTGAGCAGAGTGTACAGCAATGGGCTCAGCACGCTGCCCTGGGTAGCACCCATGTTGAGAATGATGGGGAGGAAGGAGCAGTTGTGCATCCTGACTATTAGCACAGTTGTGTATTTAGACTGTGGAGTTGGAGTTTGTTTTCCAAGATATATATTCATTTCAAATGGGACAGTGTGGATGGATATCAAGAGGTATTTAAGGGTGTTTAATGTCTGCCAGGCGGTATGTAATAATAGAGGAGGAGAGAACAAACATGTATAATATATTACACATTCTTCTGTTTTCTCTAGCAGGTAAACTGTGCTACCGTTTACCTAGCAGTCCAGGCAGCATATATAGGAAGAGGTACAGTTGACGTTTTGGCCCAAAACATTGACTGTACCTCTTCCTATAGATGCTGCCTGGCCTGCTGCGTTCACCAGCATTTTATGTGTGTGTTGCTTGAATTTCCAGCATCTGCAGATTTCCTGGTGTCCACTGTTTACCTCATGGGTTCAGTGCATCTCTTCAATCTGAGCTACTCATGTATCTATCATACAAAATGGACACAATTAGAATGAAGGCACATCCTCATTATAATATTTAAATCATTGAAATTGACACTGATTGGTTGTAGTCTTTAGCATGGGTTGTGATTCCTGGCTTCATTTTTTTAACTTAACCTTTGACAAGTCTTCTTCTTAACAATGGTTTTAGATTTGCTTTTCACTTTGAAGTGGTTTGCAATGAGTTGTGTTTGCCTAGGGAGAGGCAGAGGGGAGAGTTATCTGATAAAGCCTCCACCAAAGATGCTCAGATGGACATCCTGTTTTGGAGAAGTCGTGGCCGAGGACAAGGTGCAAGAGATATGTATCCGGCTGATAGAAGAGCCGTAACCGTACTGAATTGGTAGAAAGGCTGAGTGAATTGGGAATGGAATCTCAATTCCATTTCCTCAGCCTAGGAAGATGAAGCTATGGATCAAAATGATGGAACACTGTTCTTATTATATTCATTGATGGGATGTGGACTCTCCCAGCAAGGCTATGAGTTATCAATCATCTGCACCATCCTGAGAAGCTGTAGTTTTGAACTGCTGCAGTCCCCCGAGTGAGCATGCTCCCACTGTGCCACGAGGTACAGGCGTTTCAGCTTCATATCAGGGATGGGCCACAAGGCATCATCAGAGGAGCTCTGGTTGTGAAACTTACACACCGTCATTACTGCTCTCCTTCATTTATATGTTCATTCTCAAGGGATTCCATTAAGTGAGTTCTGGAATAAAGGGCACAGATTCATTTACTGGTTTAAACAGGAGGGCAAACCTTAAATATTGTGCTCTTGACATCACAGCGTCTTCTTAGAAACAGCCTGCATACCCATCAGCACCTATGGACAACTATGTGAATTATTTTGATCACCAACACCAGACCATTTTATTCTGTTAAAAGTACAGATAACGTCATGAGCCTTAATCAGTTGCCGCACTTCAGGTGAGCAGTCTAACTCGCAAAGTAATGCATCTAAAGCTTGCAGGTGAGTGGCTCTGACAAGCTATAACTGATGAGACAGTTTCAGTGCAGCATCATTGGATATGCTTAACTCGTACTAGGTCTTAAAACTAGTGATCTTTACAGATGACATTGGACAGCTATGAAAGCATTCTGGCAATATTTGGAAGGGGTTTTGTGTGTGTGTGTGTGTGTGTGTGTTTAAAAATGTATACGTTTAGAAACTTGAGAAGATAATGCAGTCTCTGATAATTTCCTCCGCTATTCAATAAGATCATAGCTGATCTTTTACCTTGCTGGTATTTTCCTGCACTAACCATATGTCTTGATTCTCCTAATATTCGATCTGTCAATTCAATATACTCAGCAGCTGAACCTCTGAAGCCCTCTTTAGTACAGAATTCCAAAGATTTACCACCCTTTACATTCACAACTTTTTTTTTTCTCTCTCATCTCTTTCCTGAATTGCTGACCTGCTATTCTCAGACTGTGATGTTCTGCTACAGACTACCTCCCCTCCCCCCTAGGCAGCAGGAAGTATCATTGCTTCATTCACCCTGTCAAACCTATTAAGAATTTTGCATGTTTAGTAAGACTGTCTCATTCTTCAAAACTCATAAGTATAGATCCAGTTTGCTTAATGTCCCCTCAGAAGACTAACCACCCCATTTCAGGCATCAATCTAGATAGCTGTAGTTCCTGTATTGCAAGTTTATGGTAATAATTTATTAAATGTCATAAAATTCCTAGCCATCATTTTATTTTCATTACTTTATTTATCTCAGGTTTTCCAGAAGTTTTGATGAAGATATGCAGGAAATACCTAAAACAAAAAAAGGGATTTAACTAACTTTAAGAATAAGTAAATCAAAATGCAATGTTTGGAATTAACCTTACAAGATTAGTAGGGTGTTTGGCAATTTACAAACAGAACCGTATGCCTACAATTCTTCAGCACTTGGATAATTGCACTTTTCAGAATCTGAAGAAAATGGACAGAAAGCATTATTAAGTAAAGATAAAGCAGTATCTTCTTTTAAAAATAAAGAATCACAAATCCTCAGAGAGAAAGGAGAGTGCTTGTTTCAGATTTAGGATCATTCATCAGCACACTGGTGAAAAGTTATTGGTCTTAAGCGTTAACTCTTTCACTCTTCACAAAAGCTGCACTGGTTGTTTCTTAACATTTCCTGCACTTATTTCAGATTTTCAGAATATGCAATATGTTGCTGTTTCCGTACACAATTAAATAAATGATAGATAAGTCTATACCACTCTAATTTTCCAATCTCCTAAATGCATTCCCGATGACTGGTATTGATGGATTACTGCTAGAAAGTTCACTGAAGCTTCTCCTGTTTCTTTTTGATTAAATTGTCATGACAATACTGTACTTCTGCTGAGTTGAATCCTTTGCTGAATCTTCTTGGTGATGCCAGGTCTCAATTAGAGAATCTCTAAGACTATAATATAGCACTGTTTATTGCTGAGCCATTCCTGATTTTGGCAATCAGACTGGGAGGATGTCTTAGAGGGTACAGATTATTTGTTTGGTTGCAGATTTATCCAGTAAATCTCCAATGCACGTTTTAATTCTTTTAAAACACATATAATGGAAAAAGAAGGTTCTAGTCTCTTTCCATCTAAGAGCTAATTGAGGCAAAATTGCACAGCTCTTATAGATTAAAGTGATTCCTCACTAAGACAATAATGACAGTGAGCAGTTGACAACAAGAATTCAGGCAAATTGGGCTCAGCATTGTTTGGCGTGAGTCTGTTTTGGCATCTTAAGGACCTATAGGATTTATATTGGATTGTTATAGCCTCTCGTAGTCATTTGGAAATGGAGCGATTGTAAGCATAAAATGGACAGATTTGCTAGCTGCTGATCTGGCTTTGTCCAGCTTCCTCTCAAAAGATGCCCATCCTGTGTCTTGTTTGACAGGTGCTTTGCTGCTTGGCTGACCTGCTGAAACTTTATGGAGATTCTGAGATGTCACATTGAGAAGGGAAGCTAAATAAAAAGAGATTAGGCTAATTAAACTGACGTCAGTCGGAAGCCTGTGACAGGAAACTACCTTGGCTTTTGGTCTCTTGGATGGCTTGCAGAATTGTGCTATGATACCTCAAGTGGCTTCTATTTCTTACTTCTATATGTGTTCAGGAGCATTCAGTTTGGACACAGTCACCAATCCAGGTGCAAAGTGCTTTCAAAATTGTGCCAGTTTTCTGAATTGAATTTTTTTTTTTGTTTTGGGCAAGTTTCTGTTGAAACTCATTTGCAAACAGCTTGAAGTGAAATCTTTTCCAAATCAACTGAACTTTGCTTTTTGCATTGAACTTTTGTATACAGTACTTGGGAGAGGTGCTCTGGTATACTTTGATCACCTTAATGGAAATGGATTGTTTTTAATAATTGGTACTTAGACAGCATATCTTGGCACCACCTGTGAGCAACCCAAGGTTAAATAACTGGAAATTGATTTTTAAAAATATGAAGGGGATCTTTACTGGTTATACTGAAGCACATGAGACATTTTCTCAGTAAGTTACAGAAACCTAAAGGATTTGTTGCCTCACAAATAATAGCAAGCAAGCAGAATTTTAAGAACCGTTTCATAGGCCTGTAAACAAGTACAATTGATTGAAATTTGTCATGATAACTACTCCCTTCTTTGGGGGATGGTGGATTTCATTTTTCTGGCCTGGGTATATTTGAAAGGAATACATGTTATTTAAAAATCGACTACAAAAGATCATGAAGACTCAGATTTGCAATGTCTATCATTTTGTTTTCATTTTTGTTAAATCACTTGATCTTTTGCTCCATCTTGGTCAAATTTGGCCAATTTTCACTGGGAAATGCATTCCTTTATGTTGATCTTGTGGAAACTCCAAGCCTATCTTTCATAATTTTTAAAAATGATATATCAATTTGTTTTTGTGATTGTTCTGAATAGTAGAAGAAATTGAGATGTCCTGGGGTTTGTGGAGGGGTGAGAGGGGAGAAGTTGCAGTCTTCACACAATTACATGTCTTAGGAGCAGGCATTAATTCCAGTGGATAAGCTTTACCACTGTATAAGATTACTAGACTGCAGATGCTGGAGTCTAGAGTTAAAACAAATTGGTCTAGGAACTGGAGCAGTATCTATGTATGTGGATAGAGGTGGAGAAGGAATGGCTGTTGTTCTGGATTGAGACCCTACACCAGGGGAGAGGAGGTAGTCAGTATAAAGAAGATAGGGCAAGGAGTGCGATGGGAGCAATTACGTGATTAGTGGACTGGGGGAGATGGAGGATAATGGACATTTCGAGATGGGTGGGGTTGGGAGCAAGAAGGAAAGAATGGGGTGAGAGATAAACCATCTGGAGCTAGGGGAGGGTTAAGTGACTGATCTGATTGTAACTTTGCCTGTAGCCTTGCGTCTACTGGGTTAACCTCTCACAGTTGCTTATGAAATCACTATCCACCTTTGCCTTATGAATACTCAATGATTCAGCCTCCACATCCTTGGAGGATGAAAGTTCCAAATAAACACACTACCGCAGGGGTTCCCAACCATTTATATGCCATGGACCCCTACCATTGACCGAGGGGTCAATAGATCCCAGGTTGGGAACCCCTCCACTACTGTAAGATCATAAATGCATCAACGCAGAAGCATTACTGACTTGTATGTCATGACATTTGTTCTTTCTATGTATCTCTGTCCTAAATGGGCAATTACTCATTTTTAAGCACTGACTCCCTTGTTCAAGATTCATGGGGTGAATCATATGAGGAAGCATCCACCCTGTCATAAGTCATCAGGAGCTTGTATGTTTTCATCCCTTTTCTAAACTCCAGCGGATACAATTCTAACTTCTCCAACCTTTCCCCAGAAGACAAGATGCCCCTTTCAGGTATTAGCCCAGTAAGAACTCTCTCAGCTCTTTCCATCATATTATTGTCCTTCTTGAAATAAGGAGACCAATATAACATACAGTGCTCCCAATGTGGTCTCTATAAATAAAGAATAACATCCTTACTCTTGTATTGCTTACCGCAGCAATAAAAAATAACATGCTTTTGGAGGTTCCTAACCTGAAGACTAGCATTTACAAAGTTCATTGAAAATTCATTATCAAATTACATGTATGTTACCATATACAACCCTGAGATTCATTTCCTTGCATGCATGCATACATGGTAAATTCAAGAAACACAACAGGATCAATGAAAGACCGCACCCACCTGGGAGTGAAGCCTTCTTGTCACCTATGTTGCTCGGTTTCACTTTGTACAAAGTAATAGCATTCAAGCCATGCTGAAGGCCAGGTAGTGGCAGTCAGCTCTGGTGATACAAGAGGTCCAGGTATGATTTCCGGAAAGCTATCTCATGTGCTGCAGGTTATATGTTAATGATAATTGGGCAGAGATTTCTTCAAATAAGCCTGAATGAAGTTCCTGACTATGATGTGAAAGGCATCGGGTTAGGTGTCCTTTTATCAATAGGATGCCCGGATCCCTCTGTTTCTGCAATCTTTCTCGTTTATATAAAATACATTTTTAATCTCATGCAAAAATGGACATTTTCCTACCCTACACAACATTTGCCCAATCTTTGCCCAGACACTTCACCTTGGGATATCTCTTAGATTAGTATATTAGATTATGAGAATACTCAGTCCTCTTTCATTGTCATTTAGAAATGCATACATGCATTAAGAAATGATACAATGTTTCTCCGGAGTGATATCACAGAAAACAGGACAAACCAAAGACTAACACTGACAGAACCACATTATTATGACATAAAGTTACAGCAGTGCAAAGCAATACCATAATTTGATGAAGACCAAACCATGGACATGGTAAGTAAAGTCTCAAAAGTCCCCAAGTCGATCGACTCCCGAGTCCCCGATAGCAGGCGGCAAAAGGGAGAAACTCCCTGCCATAAACCTCCAGGCACCGTCAACTTGCTGATGCCTTGGAAGCAGCTGACCACAGCCGACACTGAGTCCATCCATCCGAAAACTTCGAGCTTCCGACTAGCCTCCCTGATACAGCCTCCCGAGCGCCATCCTCTGCCAAGCGCCTTCGACCTAGCCCTGGCTGCTGAAACAAGCAAAGCCAGAGATTTTGGGGCCTTCTACTCTGGAGATTCCGGTTACCACACAGTAGCAGCAGCAGCGAAGCGGGCATTCCAGAAGTTTTCCAGATGTTCCTCTGTACTCTCACGTCCGTCTCCATCAAATCAGAATTGTGCACATTCCCCTTCTTGACAGTTAACAGACATCAACACCAAAGTAGCCGTGTGCGCTGCCGTCGTGCCGCCATGTTCTCCTCCTCCTTCAAATTCATGTTCTTTCCTCAACTTACTTCCATGTGTCATCAGCAAATTTAGTAATAATGCCTTTTTCGTGCATTCATCCCAATCATTTATATAAATTATTCAAAACCCTCCATCACACCAATCTCTGATAACATGCCTTTGCTTGCTGTCCACTAATAAGCAGAATTATTATGCCAATTTTTTGCTAAATGCAATCCAGCCTCTTGAAGGGTATTAGACTCCTAACATAATTCCTTAAAGGAGAGTTTCACTCCCAATCTTCATTGATATTCAAGTTTGTTTTCTCCTAAGGGACTGAATTATTCCAGACTCCTGTCTTCATTGACATTCATCAACCTTCATCAGTATGGCAAAGACAATCTAAATTTTGGTCACTGGTAAAGAAACTTCAGGTCCACAGATTAACCTGGTTATGTTTCATGCTGAACTTACTCAAGAACCAAAGGGCCAATTCCTATGCTCTATTACGTTATGACTATGAGTTCTAAGTCTAAGGGGTTGAGCAGGTCTTTCAACTCACTGGTCTCTCAACCTTCTCAACCAGAGTGGATAGGGGTGTACAGCATGGACACAGGCCCTGCAGCCTACTATATCCATAGTGGACACCATGCCTATCTTTACTAAGCCCACTTGTGTTCATTAATTCTACATCCCTCCATGCTCAGTTCATTGAAGTACCTGAATGTATTCCTCTTAGATGTTGCTGTTGTTTCTGCTCCACTGACAGCTCAACTATGCTATGTATATATTTAAAAAAAAAATCTAACCCTCAGAGTAACACACACAAAATGCTGGAGGAATGCAACAGGTCAGGTCAACACCCTTCTGAAATGTTGATTTCTTATTCCTTTCCAAAGATGCCTGACTGAGTTCCGCCATTATTTTGCTTGGTCATTCTGGATTTCCAGCACCTGCAGAAACTCTTGTGTTTAGGTGTGTTATCCCTCAGATCCGGATTAAATCTCCATTTTTTAGCCTTAAACCTATGTGCTCCTGCTGTAGGGTCCTCTACCATGGGAAGCAGTCTCCAGCCTTCTCTGCCTATCTACAATCAGTAACATTGTGGTTGATCTTCTGCCCAAGTCATCTCTCCAACACTGCCTTGACTTCCATGGTAACTTAAACCTATGAATTTGAACATACAATGATTAAACAAACATGGTCCTCTCAGGTAAATTGTTCCATAAAACCACTGACAGAAAGCATTTCTCCCTATTTCAGTCCCAAGTAGTAACTATGATTTGAGATGTAAACTGCTAGTTCTAGATTCCCCAGCCATGGCAGGTATCTTCACAGGCTCTATCCTATAAAGGGTCTGAAGATCTTTATCAACAGTTCAATTGGATTTCCTAGTTCTTTTAAACTACAGATGATATTAAAGAATTCAAGTGAAACCTCCTTACCCTGAAAGGGAATGCACACTTTTATCACAAAGGATTAACTGAATAGAATAGCAAAGATGAGTTTAAGGGGAAGCTGGGACAAAGGAATAGGAGGTTGTGCTGGCAAAGCAAATATCTGCAGATATCAACATTTTGAAATAAAACCGTGAACATTGGAATATCTCTGCAGATCAGATGAACATCTGTAGAAAGAAAAATGTTTTGTAAATTTTGCAGGGAAGTATTCAACTTGAATCTTTAATTGTGCTTCCCCTCCACAGAGCACCAGACTAGTGTGGTTCAGTGAATTTGTGTGGAGCAAGCGTGTGTTTAAAAAAATGATACAGTTGTTACTACAGACGGACATATAAAAGCAATGGGGAACATACTCAGTGGTATGCTAGCTTGCATATCTAAACTTCTATCCAAAGTGCCATTGCTCAATCAAGCCAGGAAGTTATTAAATACTTGTTTTCATTTTCAAAGTTCACTACCAAGGCTGGCTAATTACCAGAGGACATTTTAAATATGTTTAAATTTTAAACAATTTAGACTTTTAGACTCTGATACAGAGTTATTTGTTTACAAGTAGATTACATTCATAGTGAAAATTACTGGGAGTTGGTTCTGTATTTTGTTTCAATCAAAATCAGGCTGTTGAGCTGTTACCTGATGTTAAAACAGCAAACAACTCTGGAGGAATCTCTTTTTAATATATAAACACATTTTACACCTCATTCAACTCTGCACCACATGATGGAACTTTATACACTTAGGGTGATTAAATTATGTAGATGTGGGGCAGAATAAATGGAAATGGCCTGTTTAAAGTGATTGATGCTGAGAAAATAAGAGAAGATTTAAAATCAGAGAAAGGGAATTACAAGATAATTACAGGAGAAAGAAGATTGTTGTTTTCTATAGTGTTGGACATTCACCTAGTGATTATTTCTGTGTAAGTGCCCATTCAAGAGTAGACTGTGTTGATAAGTGAACAAAGAGGAGATGCAGGAAATAGTTGTAGATCTATTATATCTAGTACATTGTGTGTGTCATTGTCAGCAGATGAGAGGTCTTGACTTGAGTCATCGACTGCCCACTTCCCTCCACAGATGCTGCCTGAACTGCAGAGTTCCTTCAGCACTTCAATTGTCGGCGTAGTTTAATTGGAATGGATAGCATGTTTTTAAGTTCTTATTTAAAAAAAAGGCAAAGTCAAGTTTATTGTCATCTGCATGAATATATACAGAGGTGAAATGAAAAGCATCACATCAGAAACACACATTTCTGATGTGATGAAAAAATCACATCACAAGAAAAAATAATAAATTAAAATATGAATAGCATGAAATTGTACAAGAAATAACACAATTAAAACCAAAATAACACACAGTCCATTGTTGTGTAAAGTAGGTAATCAGTTGTTATATTGAAGTAGTGATTGGGTTGTACAGGTTGGTTGAGGAACCAAATGGTTGAAAGGAAATAGCTGATCAGTCATGAAGGCAATTCACTGCATTGATCTATGCCAGTTCCCCAGGAAATCCCATTAGTGTCATTTCCTGCAACGTTTCTCTCTCTCATGCCCATTATCTTCATCCACCGCCACTCCTGATTCTTTTACCACTGACAATTACCAGGGGCAACTTACAGTAGCTAATTTCCAATTGGAACATCTTTGGGATTTTGGAGGGTGAACATGTAAATTTCAGCAGTGTCAGGGATCAGGATTGAACTGTGCTTGCTGGAGATAGGAGACAGCAGAGAATCCTATTATGCCATCCTTCATTGTATGCTATCCTTCACTGAGACACTGCTGTGTTGATGCTATGAGAGGGACAGTGGATCATGGCTAGTGACGTTATTCACAAGACCAATTTGCCTGGACCTTAACATGTTTCAGGAGGTGTACAGGATGTCTGCTTCTAAGGTACCTTCAGCAGAAATGTCTAAAATATTGACAACAAAGTATCAGAAGAGTATAGGAGTTGCTAATATTTAAAATTACAACATAATATGTATTAATAAGGGAAATGTGAATACAGAGACCTAGTTCATATACTCCATTTGGTTGGACACTGTGAGAGAGAATTACAATGAGTAGCAAACTCTTGTTATGAAAGAAGAGGGGCAAATGAGTCCCATATACCACAAGATATGTATGTTTTAATCAATACCCTAGAAGTGATATTACCACTCCTCAAAATTGCGAGATTACTATCATAAAGGGCATTTTGATTTTCATTAAAAACTTAAAGCATTCTTAATGGATCACTCTCTGCATATTTGGGTAAACATGTTCAAGTGAACAGATATTGACAATGATGTACGAGTGACAGAAGTTTTTTTTTGATAATTTACTGTTAAGATGTCAATAATCCTTATTGCTTCTGACTCCTCCCCAGTAGAAGGAAAATCTCTCTTTGATCTTGCATTGAAAAGAAATTACTCAGTTAAGATCTCAGACAATTATAATATAGGAAGGACAAGCTTATCAGGGTTGTCACATTCTCATCAGAATCAGATTTATTATCACCGACTTATATTACATGAAATTTGTTTAGCAGTAGCTATGCAGTGTAAAGACAAAAAATTACTATAAATTACAAAAATAAAATAGCACAAATAAAAGTTAGAACAAGGTCGACTGTTCAGAAACCTGATGAAGAGGGAAGAAGCTCTTTCTGAATTGTTGTCTTCTGTCTCCTGTATCTTCTCCCTGTTGGTAGTAATGAGAAGAGGGCATGTCCCAGACGATGACTATCCTTATGAGGATAGTGGTGGATGTGCCTCGAGGTGGGGAGGGTTGTGCCCGTTATGGAGACTGTTGAGTCTACCTTTTTCAGTCCTGTACATTTAGGCCTCCATACCAGTCCATGATGAAACCAGTGGGTATGCTCTCCACCATACATCTACAGAAGCTTGTAAGAGTTTTTCAGTTATATCAAGATAAGTGGTGATAAACCAATTCTAATGTTGCATATTATAAAAGGAGTCATGACTTTGGAAGGTGTGACCTCATGCAGTTTACATGTTTTTCTTATGAAGACATTGGCCTCATCACTGGTGAAAGGACATTCCTCATCGTGCACTCATCATGATATTTTTCATTCTTGAAATAGGAAGGCCAAAGCGCGGTGCTCTTTATTATATGCAAGTATTAAACATTATGATGCCTACCTGTCCTTGAATGGGAAACAGTCATTCTGAAAATAATGCATGTCCAAGTAATGCTGTGCCATATTTAATGAATTGTTTTCAGAGAAAGCTCCCATTTGTTTTTCTAGTACTCTACGCTATTTTGTATGTCTTCGTTTGAAAAAGTACGTTGATGTAAACGTGATGAACAGCATCTGCTGTCATTACACAACAAATCTGACGCTAATTGCTGGAAGATTATCGTGTACAATTAGGTGCAAGTTCTAGAAGTTGCTGCCTGTGTTTGTTTGCTCTCTCCTCCCTGTGGTCCACTCAAATGAACTGATTAACCTTTTGTCCTTTGCACTAATTGGGCACGTAATGCTAACGGCCCACTCTATGCCGCTAGCAAAATTCAGTTCTGTGGATCACAAATTGTTGCTGTTATTATATTGGCCATTGCCCAGGATGAGCTGCAATAGGTGTTTAAGGTACTGGGAAGCTACCCCCAATGTGTTCTCTGCAAAATCCTCCATATCCTCTGGGAATACACGTTAATATGCTGCCCTGAAGCTGAAGGCCGTGCATTTGAGGTCCTGCATAAGCAACCGAAAATGTGCACCATTTACGTGGAAGAATCAATAATTCTCATGCGAGAGACAATCTGCTGGAGGACCTCAGTAAACTGAGCAGCATCTGTGATGGTGGGGGGGGGCCGGAGGGAGGAATGTGGAATAGGAATTGTCGACTTCTCAGACTGAGGCCCTTCATCAAGATCTGAAAGAGTCCTGATGGAGGGCTTTTGACCTGAAATGTCAACAGCTCCTTTCCTACCCCCACAGATGCTCCTTGACTTGCAGAGTTCCTCTGGATTTAAGCAACTGCATTCTCTTATGTCTCAATAATTCTAATATTGACCGAAACCAAGTTCAAAGTAGATGTAAGTAATTTGTACTTATGTAAAGCAGATCAGCCACGTCAGAACCCACTGACCTGGAGAGGAGAAGGGTCCTGGGGGCTATGTAAAAGGAAGGGGAAGCACATTTTTGTTTTGTAGTGGAAATAAAAACCTCCAGGTTGAGTCAGTAGTGAAGAAGGCGAATGCAATGTTGGCATTCATTTCTAGAGGAATAGAGTATAGGAGCAGGGATGTGATGTTGAGGCTCTATAAGGCACTGGTGAGACCTCACTTGGAATAATGTGGGCAGTTTTGGTCTCCTTATTTAAGAAAGGATGTGCTGACGTTGGAGAGGGTACAGAGAAGATTCACTAGAATGATTCCGGGAATGAGAGGGTTAACATATGAGGAACGTTTGTCCGCTCTTGGACTGTATTCCTTGGAGTTTAGAAGAATGAGGGGAGACCTCATAGAAACATTTCGAATGTTAAAAGGCATGGACAGAATGGATGTGGCAAAGTTGTTTCCCATGATGGGGGAGTCTAGTACGAGAGGGCATGACTTAAGGATTGAAGGGCGCCCATTCAGAACAGAAATGAGAAGAAATTGTTTTAATCAGAGGGTGGTGAATCTATGGAATTTGTTGCCACGGGCAGCAGTGGAGGCCAAGTCATTGGGTGTATTTAAGGCAAAGATTGATAGGTATCCGAGTAGCCAGGCCATCAAAGGTTATGGTGAGAAGGCGGGGGAGTGGGACTAAATAGGAGAAAATGGATCAGCTCATGATAAAATGGCGGAGCAGACTCGATGGGCTGAATGGCCTACTTCTGCTCCTTTGTCTTATGGTCTTATGGTCTAAATTAATTTTAAATGGTGCATTCAGATGTAATTGCAATTAATTTTATTTGCGTGGATTGTCCTGCCCAACGGTTAAAAATATAATACATTGTGATTTTTTAAATCCCACTTGTTCAACTTTATCCTTAATCTCCTGTATATTTCCAACTATTTCACTGCTTGGAAAATTAAAGTTGGAATTTTTTTTCACTTCCTCATTATTTGACTGTTCCGTTGTCTTGATAATATCACTGTTTCTGAATACCAGCTATCTCCGCAAACTAATGCTTGATGATCACTATTGTATGATAAGAGGAATCTTGCCCTCAGTGTGATTAGATCTTCGGTGGAGCATTCTTTGAAGGCAAAGGCAAGCATCAGTATTTTTCTTGTGACTGTAAAATCCCAGGCAATAGATGCCACTAACACGGATGTTGTCAATAATACAAGGGACTGGGGAAGGTCGTATGAAAGAGTGTACCTTTGATTGCAATCTCCGAAAAGGACTGAGCTGTTACAACTTCTTCGATTCCTTGACAGATTTGCCTAAACGATAAAAAGTAAGATTAAATTATCTGTGGATGAATGCCTAGCAGAAGATTTTGTTTTTCAATAAGTTTATTTTAATCCATCTTCAAACTTTAACTTCAATGTGAGCTGCAAACTTCTAATAGAAAATAGCATAGAACCGGATATATCAAGGTTTCTAATTAACTATTTATTTTATTAACGTTCTCTCCCTGATTGACTGTTGACACCAAACTGAGGTTATTAGTTTTGGGTTTCTGATATTCATAAGTTAGCATTACAATTCATAAGTCTGGACATTTAGCAGTAGAGTTCTGTTTCTATTTCTCCCTCTCACTGTGGAAAACAAATTTGGACTGACCTACGTTATAGGGGGGAGGTGCAACTTGACCCTCTGTGACCCCAGGCAATGGAAAAAGCAAGTTTTATTAAAGAGGCAACAGGGGGTCAGTGCAACCAGCCTTGAGTATTCATGTGTTATTCTCCTTTTTTGGATATGGCTTCTGCTTGAGTTTATTTGCTTCAATGACATGCTTGTTCACCTGGTTCTTTCTGAGCTAATTTCCTTTGTCAACATTCATCTATTCTTCTGATTCCAAACTATAAATGGAAATAAGACATGTTTTGGAACTCGACAACAGTATAGACTTTTCGGAAGCAAGATGGGAGTTTATATTCCTTCTGAGGATAAAAGGAAATGTTATTTTGAATGACAAATAGAATGAATTCAAATAGAAGCAGTCGTTATAAATATCTGATTCCACTCTTCTCCGAAATTAACTAGACCTTTGCAGAAGCCTTAAGTAAGACCATAAGTCCTATTTAAATGATCCCTTTTAAAAGATTTCTGTCAAATTAGATGTAAAAGTATGTTAGCATTCACTGTAGTTTAGGACAAAATAATCATCTTACCAGTGATGGATTATTTTAACTGCTACAGAAATTATTTGACTCGCTTGAATGAATTTGAGCCAGGTGGATATGAGTTCAAGGCTTGGCAGAGACTTCAAACTGAGGCTGCAACTTTGTTCTCAGGTGGACAGAGGAAAACCCCATTGTCAGTCCTGAAGTTATGAGGAGGGGTTGTTTTCTTTGGAACAAAGAAAACTGAAGTTAAGCGCATTATATTATGAGGAGTCGAGAAGGATAAACAGAAAGGACATTCACATGAGGGAGGTCAGGAGTTATTATGGCTTGTTGAATTAAGTTAATTGTTAAAAGTATTAGAGGGGAGTTGAGGACAAAAATGTCACTCAATGAATGATAGAGATGTGGAATACAGTGCCCAAAACTGAGATGGAATCAGAATCAGGTTTAATATCATTGGGATATGTCGTGAAATTAGTTAACTTAGTGGCAGCAGTACAATGCAATACATTATATATATGGAAAATAAATAAGTTACAGTAAGTATACACACACACACGCACACACACACACACACATTATATATCTATATTAAATAGTTAAACTTAAATATAGTAGTGCAAAACAGAAATAATAAAAAAAGTGAGGTAGTGTTCATGGGATCAATGTCCATTTAGAAGTCCAATGGCGGAGGGAAGAAGCTGTTCCTAAGTTGAGGAGTGTGTGCCTTCAGGCTTCTGTACCTCCTTCCTGATGGTAACAATGAGAAGAGGACATGTCCTGGGTGATGGGGGTCCTCAATAATGGACGCCACCTTTCTGAGGCACCGTTTCTATGGATCATCATCATCAGATGGAGCAAGAAGCCCTTCCTAAATGTAATGAACATCTGGATGAGCCAAAATCTTACATGACTACACACCAAGATCTGGGAAATAGGATTAACCCGGCAAATTAAATTTTTTGATGACAGCTTCCTTTTGTGTCATGAGTTACTGCAATACATAGAGGAGGTATTCTGCCTGAGTTTATATATCATAAAAGAATTATCTGGTTTGGTATTTGTCGCAGGTGCAATTAATGATTTTATTCTAGATTACAGCGGCAACTACAGTTGAGAAAATACTTCATTAGCTAAATAGTCCTTTAGGACACAGTGAGGACATGTAAGATACCATTTAGTCTTCAAAAACTTACTTTTTTCCTTCTATGCTCATTATGTCCTGAGATAATTGTTTAAAAACTCAGTAACCATAGTGTTGGATACACAATGAAACAAAAAAAACATAAGATTTGCTAAATGTTCACTTTCATTTTAACTGTCATAAAGTTCAAGGCATTTTAATTACATTCAGTCAAGATGACAGTTGTACTACTGAAATTAGCTCTCATCTTTATTTATGGTTCCATAAACATTATCATGTAGCAATCAAACTAATTTGCTTTTCAAAGATATTCAATCCAGGCCTGAACACTGGCGAGGGGGAGGAAGTAGAAAACAATGTATTATGGGGAGATTTAATCTTTAATAATGCAGCAGAGCTCTTCGTAGAATCGCAACAAGCTACAAGATCAAAAAAGTGCCCTTTGCATTTAAAGCTTGCTCTCTGTTGAAGAGTGGTGTTGTTCTGAATGCAGCAGTCAGCATTATGAAGCGAACACCACAGAGTAACCCAACCCTGAACTGTCGTAAAACATTTCACTGTGAAGCTTTGGATTACATCAATAGCATCTACATGCATTCCCATCAATTAATAATTGGCTCTCGTATCCATTTTAATCAGAAGCTTTGGGATGCACGCTTTACACATAACAGAGCTGAACATCTGGTTTGTCAAAATACTTTGAAAGGAAATTGTTTAAAAAACAGAAGAAATGGATGTTTCTGTATTCCTTCTGTTGTAAAAAAGCTAATCTGAGTTTTGTGCAAGGAGGCAGAATATATTTACTTAAAAAGCAGACACTACAAGGGGATTAAAAAGCTCTCTAATCAGATAGAAATGGTTTGGCCACTTGATTGGGACTGATTTCCACCATCTGGTGATACTTAAGGAGGATCTACCCTTGCTCATTGAACACTGTAGCTGCTTAATTTGTGCAGTTCCTAGACATTTAAATCTCTCTGCAAGCAAATTAACAAGAGGGGGGGATTGGGTAATAATGGACTGCTTCAGGTTTTGTTCGCACTGACAGATGGATGGAGGGAATTCAGACTGAATTCAGCCTAATTGCATTGTGCCGTTTTATAATTCTTATCTGCCGTGTGTGCCTTGTTTACAGGTTTCTGACTTCAAAAGCCTTGGAAGTTTCAATGCAAGCTGAAACAAAACACTCTGCGATTCTTCATGGCTTGGTATTCATTACCCTGTTTTCCCTGAAGGAGAGAATGTTTGAAAGGGCAGGGAATGATTGTATGTGGAGCATTGCACATGGAACAGGAATGCTGTCCGCTCTAAAGTGTAACTTGATTTATATCAAATTATCAGCTGGAAAAGTGGCAAATTAGCTTAATGCTTGCCTGCTAGTAAAGTCTTCTGTTTCAGAAGAGGTTATCTTACAAAGTGCTTGTATCCATTTTCCCCCACTGGTAAAGCCCATACTTCACAATGAGAGAAATAATTTGACCTCTCATGTTGAAATAGATGAATGTGTTTTTCTCCCAACTTCCCATACAACTCCATGTTGAAATCACAAGTAATTTATTCTGAAGTGTTTCCCAGTTCAGTCGATACGGTCCAGCCACATAATAGGATTTACCAAAAAAAAAGACTTGAATTTATCTTATTCTTTTTCAGATAGGATCCGAAAATGTTTTACAACATATAAAATACTCAGAGGTTATCATTACTGCTGTATTGTACAAATTTTGTACAAAGCAAGCATCCATTGAAAAGAAATGTGATCGTGTCCAGATAATCTATTCTGGTGATTGAGGGATAACTTCGCTGCTATGCTTTGAACTGGAGCCATGGTTTTTTTTTCACTCCGTGGTGGGATGGAAATGAGACCCTGGTTTATTGTCTCATTGAAAAGATAGCATCCATGACAGTGCCGCATGCTCTCATTACAGCAGCCTAAATATTTCCTTCAAGTCTTTGGAACTGAACTTAAAGCTCAGCTCTGATAATAAGAAAGTATACTACCCACTAAGCCACAGCTGACAGTCAGCAGTCACAAATCCACTCTTGACAGCTTCTTCGTTCACAGTACAAAGAGCAAAACTATTAGGTTGTTTTCCACTGATCTCATTGGCTCATCTTTTATTTAAAAGGCGATCACTGATTTACATATTTTGGAGTTAATAACTGGTTGTAGATTAACCCACAATCTTTACAAAGGAGCCCATTGCCAATGCAATCAACCCAGCACAAGATGATACAGCTGATATCTTTTTCCCAGGGTTGAAAAGTTTATTACTAGAGGCCATGCATTTATGGTGAGAGGGGGTAAGTGCAAATGAGCCGTGTGGGGCAGGTTTAGTGCACTGAAAGTGGTAGGTGCCTGGAATGTGCTCTCAGGGTTAGTGGTGGGGGCAAATATTATAGAGGCATGTAAGAGATGCTTAGATAGGCATGTGGATGTGCAGGGAATGGAAGGATATGGATATTGTGTAGGCAGAAGTGATCAGTTTAGTTAGGCTTTTAATTTCTTGTTTACTTATTCAACAAAACATAGTAGGCCGAAGAGCCTGTTCCTGTGCTACGTTCTATTGAAGCAGGCAACTTCCAAATTCTGGAAAGTTTCTGCTATAGAACTAGCTTGTTAAACAGAAATCTGCAGGAAAGATAGAAACAATGCAGAGAAAATTAATTACTCTGCTGTTTGTCCAAGCTGTAAGACAGAAATGTTACTTTATTTATACAAATTAAAAAAATATATTGTTCAGAAACAAAGGGTCAATGTTTGAGGGAGCAAGTCATAAACCAGGAGGCTTGGTGAGATTTGACAAACCTCCCAGAGTACATCCTGGGTCTGCAGACTGAGAGCTCTTGCTGATCATAGTGGAAAGAGGGTTAAGTGTAATTTGAGGTACTTTTGCTAGATCTTTTTTTCAAAGAGAAGACAAAAAGTAATGGTGAGTAAGGACAGGACAGATGTTACTAAGGAAGCACATGAATACTGGCTTATTGTTTATTTTCCAATCTCTATTCCAGATGCCCTGTGTATAGTACAAAGTTAGTTTAAATTTGGATAGCAATATATCGGAAGGCAGTACCATCTTAATAGGTCTGTTTTGCTTCATGTCTGATGTATTTGACAGGCTAGCCTATAGACTGCGTCTTCACAAACGAGAATGAACAGCAAATCTTCTACTGTCTTTGCGCATCTGTTTCCTTGAAGGGTTTTTTCAAAAGTAAAGAGGTAATTAATGGTGTATAAACAATCAGCAGAAATGCAACCTGAAATACAAGCCAGGCAATAGTGCTGGATCCTTGCTTTAAGGTGCAACGGCCCCGGGGAATGGATTTTCATCAGGAGTTCTCTTCCTTATGTTACAAAACACAAACTTCTTTGGTTTCCTTCATTAAAGACTGGACTAAAGTTCAAAGGAAAATTCATTATCAGAGTACATACACGTCATCACATATAACCCTGCCGTTGTTTTTCCTGCGGGCATACCCAGCAAATATATAGAATAGTAACTGTAATTGGACCAATGGAAGAGCAAGAGCATAGAAGACAACATACTGTACAAATGCAAATATAAATAAATAGCAATAAATAATGAGAGCATGAAATAACAAGATAAAGAGTTCTTA
Source organism: Mobula hypostoma (assembly GCF_963921235.1). Classification (NCBI taxonomy): domain Eukaryota; kingdom Metazoa; phylum Chordata; class Chondrichthyes; order Myliobatiformes; family Myliobatidae; genus Mobula; species Mobula hypostoma. Next base: position 46,204,503 of record NC_086101.1, on the reverse strand, counting down.
AAGAGAGTTCATTGGATGCAGGACCACCTCAATAGATGAGTGTAGTTTTCCCTTTTAGTTCAAGAGCCTGATGGTTGAGGGGTAGTAACTGGTCCTGAAGCTTCTGATCAAACAGATATTTGCAGTCACATGATTAGGGCACCATTATACAACAGTGTCTTTATTTTATAACACAACTTGTAATTGAAGCAACACACATCAAAGTTGCTGGTGAACGCAGCAGGCCAAGCAGCATCTATAGGAAGAGGCGCAGTCGACGTTTCAGGCCGAGACCCTTCGTCAGGACTAACTGAAGGAAGAGTGAGTAAGGGATTTGAAAGCTGGAGGGGGAGGGGGAGATCCAAAATGATAGGAGAAGACAGGAGGGGGAGGGATAGAGCCGAGAGCTGGACAGGTGATAGGCAAAAGGGGATACGAGAGGATCATGGGACAGGAGGTCCGGGAAGAAAGACGGGGGGGGGGGGGGTGACTTGTAATCAACTTGTAATTGACTGGGATTGTATTTTCCCTCCTCCATAGAAATGGATTTGTTGTTTCCGAGGCAAGTTTATAGATAAAATGCCTCCATATTTAAGATGCAGAGGGTTTAGCTGGAAGGAGCGTGTTTTACGGGGAAAGGATATAGTGGGAAGTAGAGTGACATTTCTCTGTTGCAGCAATTTTAGATGGACAAATTGCAGACGGGAAAATTTCCTGACTCTGTAAAATGAGCAATGATGACATCTGTGGATACTGGTCTGTTCATATCTATGTGAAGCCTTTGGGGAAATAAATATCTCTGAACATTCGGTGAAATGAAGCTCACTTAATAAATCAAGCTGACACAATAACACTTCTGGCACATGACTCTCTCTCTCTGCCAAAGTACCCCCCTCCCCCCACCTCCACACCCTCCGAGCAGTCTATTCTTATATCACCAAATGTGTTGTCCCTATAGGCGCTTAAATCAAATCAGTGCAGAACCATGGTGGGAATTTATTGAGAACCATTGCTGTTCTGTGAGGAAATCAGGTGCTAACCAGGCTGAGGTAATAATAATAATAATATTAATAATGATAATAATGTTTGACCCTTTAAGTGCTGAGCTCATATGAGTAACTTGTAGCTCCAGGTAACAGGCTGAATCAGGCCATCTCCAGGGTCATTACTGTAGGAGGACATGGTGAAGGAGGGAGAAACCTAGCATGCTTGGTGGGAGAGTGGGAGACTTGTTGGACAGCCTGCTTTTACATGCATTAAGGCAATGATGCAACAAAGTCATTTTGCAATCATCTCCCCCGCTAATACATGTCATGTTAATTCACTCAGAGGATTTTTGGTTCAGGAACCAGGTCAGGAAAGCAATATTTATTTATCTTATTTAGAAATGCAACACGGTATCAGGCCTTTCCGAGCCAATGAGCCCGAGCTGCCCAATTACACCCATGTGACCAACTAAATTACTGACCTGTACATCTTTTAAAAATATGTGAAGAAACTAAAGCACCTGAAGGAAACTTGGTGGTCAAGGAGAGAATATTCCTTCCCCGACAGACTTGAAACTGTGTCACTGGCCCAGTAATAATGTTCCATGAAGAGCCATGCTGTCGTGCTATCCCTTGACATAATATTAAGTGATGTATTTTAACTGCAGATTTAGGATGAAGGTTGGAGTATTTCCACTATACTCGAGACCAAGTAGAAAACTGTATTATTTGTATGTGATGTAATGTTCACCCTGCCCACAGACGTCCATTTAATGAGATCCATTTTGTCTGTGGGCACAAGGATTTAATGGCTACTCTTTATATCATAAAATATCCTGAAAGTTGTGATCCACTGGATATGAATGCTTCACTTGCCTTGTAAAATCAAGACAAAAAAATGTAGATCCTAGAAATCTGCTTTAAAATTAGAAAATATTGGAACATTTCTCAGCCGGTCAGTCAGCATCTGTGGAAAGAGAAATGGAGTTAATGTTTGGGTTATGGACCTTCTTTTGTTACTTTGTTTCTCTTTCCACAAGAGCTGTTTGATCTACACCGATTTTCTAACACCTTCTGTTCTTTGGTCTTGATTTATTACCTTATACTTCCACTGCAGTGTCAATATTCACTGGACAGCTCCCTCTTTCCAAGCAACAACCAATCTGCTGGAGAAACTCAACGAGTTGGGCAGCATCCGTAAGAGGAAATGAATTGTAATGTTTCAGGTTGAGTCCCTGTATCAGAATAAAACATCAACATTTCCTTTTCTCCTACAGATGCTGCCTGACCTACTGAGTTCCTCCAGCAGATTGTTTGTTGTTTCAGATTCCAGCATCTGCAAACTTCTGTGCTCCTCACTCTCGAACCAACTCACACTTCACTCTTATAAACACTTGCAAGGATGAAAGTAAGGTTTCACACACCAGGTTAGAGTCCTTCCTCTTCGTCACATTTTGGGATCTCAGTTTGTGGCCCGACAAGCAGAAGCAGTACAGGAAGAGCAAAGTTCCACTAGAACTGGATACAAGGACAAAATTTGCACCTGTGTTGGTCATAGAGTTTATTTCTATATGCAGCTGCGTATCCATTAGAAATCCAGGTCCATTGTAATTGTGCTTGTTCTGTTAATGTGTTTACAGTTAGCTGTAAATTCCTAGCAGTAAGCAACTGTTGCTAAGATTTCACATTTAGTCAGATTTACAGCCTATTTATCACTTAAAGTTAGCACATTCCTACATATTTGGCAGAGCTGTGCATTTATTATATTCCAGGAAAGAAATTTGCCTGGCTGTGATTCGATGTTGATAAAGAGAAGGGATGTCAGTGAAGACAAATGGAATCATTCTGCATTCTTTGGTACTTGGTATCAGCAGAGAGAAGATTGAATGTAACAAGGGTTATATCCAGATTATTGCCACCTTTGCTGCTACATATTATTCAATGATCTACTACTCATGTATTTAGAATACGTCTTTGGAAAGACTTATAGCAAAAGTTGTATTTTTGTATTCCTGTTACAAAACAGGAACTTTTAAAGACATTAATTTATGAGTTCTGACAATGTTCTCTTAATCACATGCATTTAAGCAGGCCTACGCAAGCAGGTTTTCAAATATTAATTGACATAAGCAAAAGGCCTGTTGCAGAGAATCCTATTAACCCCTTGCTAAAATTGGGACACATTCAGCCAATGAGCTTAAACTGCAGATGTGATTGTTCAAAAAATCTCTGTGTGGCAAAAGAATAATTTAATTTGCAACATAAATGTTGACTTTTTCTGCCCTGCTGAACGTTGTCTGTGGTTAATATGCACAAAATCAATATTGAAAGCCAAAGCAAAGATATCTGAATACTTTGCAGCATTGCTGGTAATCTGTAACTATGTTAAAATAGATTTCTTTAAAGGTTTGAATTGTCTCATTGGGGAGTTAGCAGGCAACCTTTCTTGCCAAAAAAATATCCTTAATACCATCGAACTCAGAGGAGCTCATGCACTGCAAAAGATATTCCATCAACTGCAGTATTGGGTGATTCAGTATGCTTTCGCTTGTTTAATTTTCATCACTATTTTAAAATTAATATTTTCTCAATCAACAGGAGTGATTATTAATGTTTATGTTGTGAGGTTGACTGCCGTGTCACATTCCGCTTTTCTGCCCCTATTTATTTATTTTACATTAGCCTGGATTTTATGGTCAATGTTGAAATGACAGCTCTAATCCAGTAACTTCAAAGAAAGAGGCTCATAAAGATGTAGCAGTCTCCATGGTGAGTTAGAGTCAGGCTTATTATCACTGTCTTAGGATATGAAATATTTTGTTTTGCAGTGGCAATACAGTGCAAAGACATAAAATTATTTTAACTTACAAAATTAAAAGTGAAAAAAGGGAATAATGAGGTAGTGTTCATGAGTTCACGGACTGTTCAGAAATCTGATGATGGAGGGGAAGAAGCTGTTTCTGAACTATTAAGACAGAGTCTTCAAGCTCCTGTGCCACCTCATTGATGGTAGTAACAAAAAGAGGGCAAGCCCTGGATGGTGAGTGTCCACATTAATGGAAGGTGTCATCTTGAGTACCTCCTCTTGAAGATGCTCTTGATGGTGGGGGAGAGTTGCAATCTATCCTGGAGCTGGCTGGCTCTGCAGCCTCCCATGACCCTCTGCATTGGAGCATCCATACCGATCTGTGATGCAACCAGTCAGAATTCTCTCCAGAATACACCTGTAGACCTCCAATTTCTCTTGCAGTCAGGCATCCAGCAACATAGGTGATCTCGAGCCTGTTGAGAAGCCACTCATATTGAGGAATTCTCACAAATAGTAAACCAGTAAGTAAAATGAACACATTTCATTTAAGTTTTTAAACACTTTACTGAGCATGAAAATAACTGGAATATCCATATAAGATTAAACTATGACCTGATAAGTCAAAAAATAGTACAGAAGAGGAATAGGCCCTTTGGTCCACAATGTCGTGCTGAATGAATTAAACTAGTAAGTAAATGTCAGATTGAACTAATCCTTTCTACCCACAAAATGTCCATATCACACTCACGTCCCCATCTACATCAACGGAACTGTAGTGGAGCGTGTATCAAGCTTCAAATTCCTTGGTGTCCACATTTCCAAGGATTTCATCTGGTCCCTGAACTCCTCCATCCTGGTCAAAAAGGCAAAACAGTGGAATATGAAGAAAGCTCACCTCTGTCCCAGGATACTGATGGACTTTTACCGCCGTACCACTGAGACCAAACTCACCAACTGCATCTTAGTGTGGTATGGCAATTGTCCTGTATCAGACCGCAAAACACTCCAGCATGTGGTGAAAACTGCCCAGTGGATTATCGGCACGCTATTACCCACCATTGAGAACATCTACCATAAACGCTGCCTGGGCAGGGTGAAAAGCATTATCAGGGATGCATCTCACCCTAACCATGGACTTCTTACTCTCCTGCCATCCTGTAGGTGCTACAGGAGCCTCCACTCCTGCACCAGCAGGCACAGGAAGAGCTTCTTCCCTGAGGCTGTGACACTGCTGAACCTCTGATCATGGCACGAAGCAGTATTGCATCCGTATTGTACTGTCTCAGTACTTTTATATTTGTGTGCTGTAGCTCTTTTTTTATTCGCAGTTATTTTGTAAATAACACTATTCTTTGCATTTCTGGTCAGATGCTAAATGCATTTCATTGGCTTTGTATCTGTAGTCGGCACAATGACAATAAAGTTGAATCTAATCTAATTTAATCTAATCTATATCCTTCCATTCTTTGCACATTTAAATCATATGGAGGAAACTTTTAAATGCTTTTATTGCATTTGATTCCATTACTACCCCAACGTAGGAAACTATTAAAATAGAGTAATTATTAATAAGTGTATATGTGTGAAGAATTTATCAGGCAGAATCATAACCCATCTTTATAAAATTAATATTTTTAATTAATTAAGCAGTACGCATCACTTTGTGCACCATAGCAATCTCAATTGCCAATTAACCAAGAAAGCTGTATCAAGCTTGTATAATGTATACATACTTTGGTTATAAATGTACTTCAAATTTTGAACTTTGGAAATAACAGTTTTGCAATTTTCTAATTGGAAGCAGTTCATAAGCAACTGAAGTTTATGAAAGTTCATAGATTTTGGTTGATAGATTTTGAGTAAACCACAGCAACATTACCCATGGAAGAGTAAGGAATTGCTGACAGCAATGTGTGGATTTTGTCATTTAATTGTGTGTGATATACCAACAAGTCACTTTCAGATTCATGCCCCTCATAACAGGGAACCCTGATAACATCACTGTTGGCACATTGGCATCACTTAGAAGTGATACATTCGTGTACTTACAAGCAATTAATACAATTACGTTGTTAACTTTTTTTCCTCTCTTTGGTGTGCCATAGTCCCAGGAAATTAACATTTAATCTTTGGAAGTTGGGCAACAATGGATGAATTATAAGGCAAGATAATATTTGCATCTTAGTGAAGGAGCACTCTATTCACCAAGCAGCAATATTCTAAAAGGTTTAAAGGTTCATTTATTATCTATGTGTGTATGTAGTATACAACTCTGAGATTTGTCTTCTTCAGGCATTCACGAAACAAAGATAACCATGGAAGTCATTCAAAGAAAAACATCAAACCCATCCCTCACACAAAAAACAAATCACGCAAATGGCAACGTGATCATCAACTCCCTCATCCCCATGTGAAAAAAAAATCGTGCAAATGGCACCAAGGATATCAAACCACTCTCCCTCATGCAGAAAAAAAAATCATGCAAACGGCAAGGACGTCAAAGCCCTAGTGTCTTATAACCAAACCTCTTTAAAATTTAATCAAGTTTCTGTAACCGTAGTTGAACATTCCATCTGACCTTTTAATTTCAAAAATATTGTTATTCACAATATATATATTAAATGCAATCAGCACTCATTTTTCTTTATATTCATTGTGCCAGTAATTCAATTAGAATGTATAAGCGCCATTCACTTCCTCCTTAAACAATGCACCCATGAAGTGCATGAGGGGCTGTTACACAGGCCCAGCCCTTCAGTATGCATTGATACTATGGTAACTCCCCACAAAGCCTTTGCTTCATTGCATCTCCCAGCACATTTTGGAATGCACGAGTTGGCAGCATTTGTTTGCAGACATCTCCTTGCAGTGGAGGACCAACAAATTTCAGGCAGGCTGATATGTTTTTTTCACTGAACCAGTGCTCTTCCAGATTCAGAATTATTGTTTGTCTCAGCATGGCTCCCTGGGAACATTCTGTCTGATGGACAACACCTCTGACAAAACAGCACTGAAGTAGAATTTAGCTTATCTGGTCAGAATCCAAGAGGGATTTCCAACTACAGTCTTTAAACTCAAAGAGCAAATGATACCAGATGAGGACAAATTACCTTTCAACATTTTACTTGGAGCTGAATAGAGCAGGGAGAAGGAATGGTGTGAAGTACCATCCTTATAAATCCTTCCTGAATTAAATAATGTTTTATTGTGGGCTGCTCTTGAACTGTTCTAACTTGTCCTTTTAAATGTCAATTTATTTTGTGATTTAATAAAACAACTATTGGCTATTTTCTGTCTATATCTTGCCTTCCCTGGAGGTATAATACAGGCAGCATAAACATCTACTGCCAGTCCTTCTTCTCTTTACTTCACAAATTCATGAAGTTATAAAAATGGAACCTCTTTCCAAATTCTAATGTGTTGTAATATAAACTGCAACTTTGTAAAAGTCTAGACATTGCAGCAGGGAATAATTTAAGCATCGCTTATAAGATTCATATTGATGATCGTTGACTATGCAGCTTTCATTCCTGCATAGTCTATGTGCTCATACATGAATACCCCTCAACAATATGTGCTGACTCGGCTAATGTCACCTGAATGGTGGGAGAGTAATGTTGTGCTACATAGAGTCATGGTGCCCTACAGCACAGAAACAGGCCCTTTGGCCCATCTAGTCCATGCAGAAATATTATTCTACCTAGTCCTGTCAACCTGCACCTGGACCATAGCTCTCCAAACACCACCTACCAAATCTATGTACCTATCCAAATATCTCTTAAATGTTACAATTGAATCCTCATCCACCACTTTGCTGGTAGATAATTCCACACTCTCTTCACCCTGTGAATGAAGAGGATTCCCCTCAGGCTCCCCCTAGTAAATTTTCTCTGTAATTTTTTAAACCTTTTGATATGTTTCCTGAAGTTTGATGACCAGAATTGCACACAATACTTCAAATTTGGCCTCACCAACATCTTACATAACTTCAACATAACATTCCAACTCTTGTACTCAATATTTTGATCAATGAAGGCCAATCAACCAAAAGCTCTGTTTACGGCCCTATCTACCCATGATGCCACTTTCAAGGAATTATGGATCTGTTTACTACACCGATTTATAGTACAGCACTTCTCAGTGGCCTACCTTTCACTGGGTAAGTCCTACCTTGGTCTGTCCTCCCAAAGTGCAATACCTCATACCTGTCTGCACTAAATTCCATCTGCCATTTTTCAGCCCAATTTTTCGGCTGATCCAGATCCCATTGCAAGCTTTGATAGGCTTTCTGGGCTTTCTGGCTGTCTACTCTGCCTTCAATCCTGGTGTCATCCACAAATATGCTGATCCAGTATACTACATCATTGTATAATGCACCCGAGTGTCAAGGGTTGATAAATATTTATCATGGGTCCATTGTCACCTTTGTAGGCTTTTACAGTGAGAAATGTACTGCGTCATAGTGGATCTAGGATAGATGCGACGAGGATAAAGAATTTACACATTCTCTTAATAAGGCTGTTTGAAAAAAGTTTAATGATGTCTGAAAGGAATCCAAAGCAGGAAGCTGAAGTTTGAACAATTAATTCAATGACACAGCTTTTACTGAGAACAAAGGAATGAAAGAAAATTAAGAATTAGAAGATTAAATAGATTCATAGAATAAGTGAAATGATTTTTTTATATTCTGATTAGGATGATAGAGTAAGTACCATAATACAACACAGAATTAGTCACTTCAGCCACTAGTTTGAACAATAACCATTGTTTTTGTTCAAGAATATACTAGTCCTAATCCATTCTGCTCACATTCCCCTCAACTCCCTCCCCCCAGGTTCTCCCACTCTCCTACATGTTAGCAGCAACTTATAGTGGTCTATCAACCTACTAACCTGCAACAATTCTCCGATAACAGTTGAAATCTAGAGAAATAAGGCTCATGTATATTCATTTCTATCCCATAGATGATGTTTGGTAGTAACTAAAACTGATTACACCTTGTCCATTGCAAGATGTGTGCTTTGTCCATCCCAAGCACAGACCTTAGAATGGACAAAACCTGATTTTGTTTTACATTTCTGGTGATTTCACCAAGTCATATAAATGCAGAGCTTAATGCTGTGTTCAATATGTTTCACTGGTGAAATAGCAATCTAATCAGATGTCTCTAGAGAAGTAGATCTCGTGGACAGTAACTACCTGGTTTCTGTTTTCAGTGGATGCAAGAAACAGCTGTTCAATTAATAGCAGCACACACAAAATGCTAGAGGAACTCAGCAGGCCAGGCAGCATCTATGGGAAAAAGTACAGTCGACGTTTCAAGCTGAGTCTTTTCCATAGATGATGCCTGGCCTGCTGAGTTCCTCCAGCACTTTATGAGTGTTGCTTGAATCTCCAGCATCTGCAGATTTTCTCTTGTTTGCTCCATTTATACCTCAGCAACAATGTGCCCAGATAGCCTTGCTGGTTCTTTTTATGTAATGTTGCAAAATCTGGCTTGATAGAAGTAAATTCAGCAAAATTACGGGATGGGGGAATGAAGAACCAGCGGCTGTACCAACCTAACAGTATTGGGTTTAGAAACCAGTGTTTAACATCACACGTGCCACCCTTGCTGAAGTTAATGAAACACAAGTGAGGCACTGAATGTGAGGCCCAGCTAGCTAGATCAGCCTCATTTGTTTCCTGAGGTTAGGAGAAATTTCCATCTCAAGGTTTTATGCACTCCGTCCTTATCTCTGTTTGCTCAGTTGTTTGCATTATTGCATACTGAAAGAATTTCAACAGCTTGTACTATGAAGTCACTCGTTATCCTTTATTGAGTACTGTGCTCTCCCAGTTGTGAAGATGACCATGGCAGTTGTCCACGATTTAGCTCAGATGTGGCAAAATATATCTTAAGTATGGTGTAAATATGCTCTTCACCCTTACTGCAAGTATTCTGCTATTGTGTTTATTTGATGACTTGCTGTTGGGATTGTAAGTAATTTCCTCTTGAGCTTCCAAGACCTTGAGCTGTGCTATCTTTTTGTTTCCACATGTCTCATTAAATTCAATAGAAACCCAACGAGAAGCTGGACAAATTGATTATATTGTTTACGTCTGCACAATTGTCTAATTCTGTAACAGCTCGCCGTGAGGAAGTACAATTCACATGTTTCCCAGGCATCTTGTATAAGCAATTGCTCGAGTTCCCAAATCCATGTGGGAATCGGGAATGTGATTGAATTATGAATGCACTTGTACTTTACTCTCCACTACTAAACGATCAGTTCTTTCTTTCAGTTACTTTGCCATAGATTAGAAAGTGAGCAGTGTGGAAATAGCTTCTCTCAGGAATGTGGCAGCTGCAGCTGCTACCCGCCAGTACCTGTTGGGAATTTGTATGCTCTCCCTGTGATTGCGTGGGTTTCCTCTGGGTGCTCCAGTTTCCTCCTACACTCCAAAGGCGTTGGTTGGTTAATTGGTCATTACAAATTGTCCCATGATTAGACTAGGGTTAAATCGGGGGTTTGCTAGGCAGCACGGTTCAGTGGGCTGTAAGAGCCTATTCTGTGCTCTGGCTCAATAAGTAAATATATCTTATGCTAATGTTATCTTTACTGTTAAACATTTATGGTCATCGAGAAGATTTTGAAATAAGCAATTGTACAGACTGCATGTGTTGCCATAAACATTTAAAACTGATGGAAGCTGATTGTTGAAGCCTACCCACATCATATAGGTTGTGCAACATGATTAAAACCTTCTTCCAACACCAGTCTACATAACCCTAACTCTCTTCTGCTCTGACTGAGACTTGAGCTCAGAAATCAGAATATGAAACTGCAATGTGGGGCTCAGGGAGGCCGCATTGTTGGAGTTGCTGTCTCTCTGAGGAACTTCACAAGTTCTCTCGTGTGGAACCCATAAGGTGGCAAATTTTAAGGGATATCATGATTTCCCAGCCAAAATATTGAGCCCTCTTCCAATAATTCTAGAGCAGAATATTTAGTCATTGTCACGTTATATTCAACAGAGGTCACTACGTACGTGAAATTCAAAACAACAGCAGATTCTGGAAATCTGAAATAAAAACAAAAGAACATTGAAAATAGAACATGGATGAGTAAAATATCGGCCCTTTGGACCAAGATATCATAAGACATAGGAGCAGAATTAAGCCATATGACCTATCGAGTCTGCTGCACTATTTGATCATGGCTGAATTATTTTTCTGCTCAACCCCACTCTCCTGTCTTCTCCCTATAACCTTTGTCATTCTTAAGAATCAAGAACCTATCAACCTCTGCCTTAAATATACCCAATGTCTTGGCCTCCATAGCTGTCTCTGGCAATGAATTCCAAAGATTCACCACCCTCTAATATTTTGCCAAACTAAGGCAACAACACCTATTCTCTTCTGCCTGCACATGGTCCATATCACTCAATTCTCTGCTTACTCATGTGCCTGTCTAACAACATCTTAAACACCTCACCTCTGGCAGTGCATTTCAGACAACCACCGCCCTCTATGAATAAAAAAATTGGCCCTGCATATCTCCTTCAAGTTTTCATCCTCCCATCTGAAATGCATGCTTTCCAGTATCAGACACTTCAAGATGCTGGAAACACTGAGAAAACGTTCGTGTTCTGGGTCCAAGACTCTTGCTATTTTCTTTAGATTGCTGTGCACAAATTGATGGTTGTATTTTCTACAAAGCAGCAATTTATTGTAATGTACCTCAAAGCCCTCCACAAAAAGTGCAAAAGAAACTCACGTTTCCTTTGCAGCCAATGATCTATTCCTGAAAGAAGTTCATTGACTGTGTTAGGTGGATGCTGGTTCAGAGTTCAGAGTAAATTTATTACCAAAGTATATATATACCACCATATGCAATTGAGATTTGTTTTCTTGCAGGTATACACAGTGAATGCAAGGAACACTACAGAATCAGTGAAAGACTGCACCCAGCAGGATGTACAAACAGCCAATATGCAAAAGACAACAAACTGTGCAAACACAAAAAAAAACAATAATAATAATAGTAAATGAGCCATAAATATCGAGAACATGAGATGAATGGTCGTTGAAAGTGAGTCCATAGTTTGTGGGAACAGTTCAATCATGAGGCGAGTGAAATTATCCCCTCTGGTTCAAGAACTTGATGGTTGAGGTTTAATAACTGTTCCTGAACCTGGTGGTGAGGGTCATGAGGCCCCTGTACTTTCTTCCTGATGGCAGCAACAAGAAGAGAGCATGGCCCGGGTGGTGCAGATCCTTGATGATGGATGCTGCTTTCCTGTGACAGTGCTTCGTGTAGATGTGCTCAATGGTGAGGAGGGCTTTACCTGTGATGGACTGGGCTGAATCCACTTCTTTTTGTGGGATTTTCTATTCAAGGGCATTGGTGTTTCCATACCAGGCCATGATGCAACCAGTCAATATACTCTCCATCACACATCTATAGAAGTTTATCAAAGTTTTAGATATCAAACTTGGAGGCAGTGAGTGCTATCAAAGCTACAGAGCTGATACCTATTAGTATCTCATTCATAACAGGGTGAAGTATACATTCTGATCGAACAAGTAGCATTTACTTAGTACACTTTGATTCAGTTCATAAAGGTGTATGATGACAATCCTGTACTCAGTTTACAGCAATGGCTAAGCAGTCGTCCAATGTCATTGCTTGAGAGTTCTTTATTTAGGCATCTATGTCAGAATGAGATATCAGTGACATATTTTTTTAATATTTTGCCAGTGACTCTGCATTGTTGTACTCAAATATTTTTCTTCAAATTCTTGCCACAGCATCTAACTTTGTTTACTGAAATGCTGTAGTTGTAAATATTCTGAATCAATATTTTAAATGTTTTTCAAATATTGCTGTGGTGAAATTGCTTAACTAAGCATGAACACACTCTGTATGGATAAATTTTAAATATTGCTTTTAAAACCATAAATTTTAAATTTTGCTTTTGACAGGAAGTTGTTCCCATTTAAAACAAATTACGCAATTGGTCTGTTTGTAATCGTCTCTCTAGTTCACTGTTAGAATACTTATAGAACAAAATACAAAGCAAAAGAGAGAAAAGCACAGTGTTTTATGCTTTATGAGAAACTCCTCCAAACACTCTTATCTTCCCTTATCACCATAACCCTCCGATTTGTCTCCCTCACATCTTTATTGAGCCTCTCCTTAAGTACATTTATTTGCTTCAACTGTCTCTGGGGAAAATAGATCTTTCCTGTATATCCTGTTAGATTTATTTGTGACATTGTTCTACTTATTGCCTCCAGCACTGTTCAAGTGCAGAGATGGAAAGACTCCCTGACAAATCCTTGCATTACGTTAGAAATGTATCTCAGGTCAGACATATTAGTTTCCTCTTTTCTAGAAGAAGGAAATGTCCCTGCTTGTTCAGCCTTTCCTGACAACTTTAATCCCTTAGCTCTGGTCTTGTCCTTGTAAACCGCCTATTTCTGCACATTCACCTTGTTTCTCATTTTTTGTTACATGAAGACTTGAACCATATATACATTGTCTAGCAGAGTTCTGTGCAAATGTTGTGCTAGGTCTCAGATTTTAAGAAATAGGAGCAGGAGGAGGCAATTTAGCTTCTCAAGCCTGCACCACTATTAAATAAAATTGTGAAGATTTGATCTTGGCCTCAATCCCAAAAGGCCAAAATCCTTGGCTTCAAATATATTTAATGGTACAGTCACTGCAGCTCTCCGGTGCAAAGAATTTCAAAGAATCACAACCCTTGCAGAGCAAAAATTTCTTTCCATCTCTTTAAGTGGGCAGTGTTTTCAATTCTTCATCACTCGAGCTAAATCCAAGTGTATTGTTCTCTGTTCTAATGGCCTTATTAACCTGTGTTGCTACTTCCATCACATTGTGAATGTCTGTCCTCCAATCCTTTTGTTCTGCAACCCTATTTCAGCTCTTTAGATTTCCAAGAAGCTAGCAATTTCCTTAATTTTTCCTACCCCATCTCACAAAACGTCACACTGATTTCGCTCACTCTCCCATGATGTTCATTCCTCTCTCCAGTGGCTGTTGTCTCGGTGATTTTCACAGCATTTTTGCCCTGCTAATATGATGAAATTGAGACTGAGGCATGGGCTTACTACGCCGGTTGCTCTGGTGAGCAGATCTAAAGACTCAATGTGAATCCAAATGCCGTGATTTCACATCTATTGTTTGCATGATTTCCCTCCTTCTCAGTGCAGTCTTTGTTTTTTTCTAAAAATTGGGTTCTTTGAGTTTCTTGCATTGTAACTGCCTGTAAGCAAAGAAATCACTAGGTGTATTATTTATACATTCTTTGATAATAAATCCTTTGATTGATTGATTGACAATTCATATTAAAGTTCATTTGCAAAAGAACATTAATATTCATTAGTTCCCTGTACTTTGTCAGGTGGCATGGCAGTGAGCTGGCAAGGACAATACTTTACAGTACAGGCAACTGGGTCCATTTCCAGTTGATGCCTATAAGGAGTTTGTATGTTCTCCCCATGGCCATGTGGGTTTCCTCTAGTGCTCCGGTTTCCTCCTTCTGTCCAAGGATGTATTGGCTGGTAGGTTAATTGGTCATTGTAAATTGTCCTGTGATTAGGCTAGGGTTAAAATCAGTGGGTTGCTGCACAGCATGGCTTGAAGGGCCGGAAGCACCTGTTCTGCGCTGTATCTCAATAAATAAATAGAATATTTTTGACGTGAGCTAAATGCCCCAAATTGGAATTATACTTCTCACTCCTGAGTCCCAATCATTCTTGTAAACAACAACTTGCGCTTTAGGGGGATACTCCATCCGTAATTATGTATCATCTTGTTTTAGTCCTTCCCAAATCTTAGTGGAGATTTGCGTTCACATTCTTGTGGATGGATCCTTTAGAAGAGTTCACACTCTAGGGGGAAGAGCATGCAATGACAGGTTTTGCACGGGACGTTCGGACTGGTAAAAGAAAGCTGGTGTGATGTTGCTAAGCTGATTAATCTCATAGTGAAACAATAGCTGTGATGGGAAGAAATTCTTGTTGTGTATGTTTTACATTTGTAATTCCACTAGTTTTTGGTCAATAGAATTGAACTTTAGAAACAGAACACTCTATAACAAGTTTAGCATGTGGAACAGATGATAAATTTCTCCTCTGGTATAATGAATGTTGGATATTGTCACCAGATAAAATAACACACATCAAGTTGTTGGTGAATGCAGCAGGCCAGGCAGCATCTCTAGGAGGAGGTACAGTCGACGTTTCAGGCCGAGACCCTTCGTCAGGACTAACTGAAGGAAGAGTTAGTAAGAGATTTGAAAGTGGGAGGGGGAGGGGGAGATCCAAAATGATAGGAGAAGACAGGAGGGGGAGGGATGGAGCCAAGAGCTGGACAGGTGATTGGCAAAGGGGATATGAGAGGATCATGGGACAGGAGGTCCGGGGAGAAAGACAAGGCGGGGAGGGGGGGGAACCCAAAGGATGGGCAAGGGGTATAGCCAGAGGGACAGAGGGAGAAAAAAGAGAGTGAGAGAAAGAATGTGTGTCTATAAATAAATAATGGATGGGGTACGAGGGGGAGGTGGGGCATGAGGTGGGCCCCCTCGTACCCCATCCGTTATTTATTTTTGACGAAGGGTCTTGGCCTGAAACGTCGACTGTACCTCTTCCTAGAGATGCTGCCTGGCCTGCTGCGTTCACAAGCAACTTTGATGTGTGTTGCTTGAATTTCCAGCATCTGCAGAATTCCTGTTGTTTGTTACCAGATAAAATAATTGGCTTTACTCTTAATCAGACACTGCCTCCTTTATGATCCAGTGATCACAAGATGTACAATAACATCACTGGGAGGTTATAGTAATGTCATTTCTTTATCATATGACCCACTATATATTCCACCGATGTCTTTATAATCCCTTAACCGACCGACTGATTACAACTTTACTTGTGCACTCTGTCACATAAATAATTAGGCTGTTTTGTTTACACTCAATAAATGATAAAGTCTGAATTCTAGGAAAAACATCACGGCACTTAATCTCTTATTTATAATAAGACTGTTTTTCAAAGGATGTTATGCTGCAGCAGAGAGATGAAAATAGACATTTTCCTTTGCAATTCAGTTAGAGTAGGTTCCTTCTTAAGGTGCATACATTGGGATCTAGCATACTTTACTGCAGATATAACCACTGATCTTATATATGCTCCCATTTGGCTCTTTACAATAGGAAGAGAGAAGATCTAGGAAGGTTACTTTAAGAAAGATTGATACATCACTCCTATTTTCCCCAGAGCTGGGTTGATAAACCTGTTAACAAATATACATCATGACCAAGTTCAGCTATGGGGTTCATGAGACCAGTGCCTTGCAAAGCTCCTTAGTGCTGATATTTGGTTGTTTTCCCTTTTCGAAGTGTGAACTTCAGACTTAGCCTCAGAATACAAGGGTGTCCCTTTAGAAAAGAGGTAAGTAGAACTTACTTCAGCCAAAGGTGGTGAACCTGTGAAATTCATCGCCACAGTCAGCCATGGAACCCAAGTCACTGGGTACATTTAAAGCAGAGGTTGATAGGTTCTTGATTAGTAGGAATATCAAAGGTTATGGGAGAATTGGGTTGAGAGGGAAAATAAATTGGCCATGATTGAATGCCATGGTTGGGATGGCCTAATTCTACTCCTTTTGGTCATATCTAACCATTGATCTTATACATATTTCCATTTGGTTCAATTTTTGCCCTCTATAATAGGAAGATGAATACATCAGAAGATCCAGGAAAATTACTTTAAAAAGACTGATACATCACTTCTATTCTCCCCAGTGGTGGGCTAGTAAATCTGTCATCAGTTACGGGGCTCATGTGACCAGACCCTCATAAGGTTCCTTATTGTTGATATATGATGATGTGCTCTTTTTGCCACATGAAGTTTCCCAGACAGTTGTTTTGCTTGAATACTAATCTGCACATGTGACATTGAAGCTGTATTGCATGACCGTTATTAACATAAAAGGGAAATTCAAGAATTGAACCTCTCTGCACAGGTCCCATTGCCAGGACTCATACTGCCCTGTCAATACCATTGGCATTCATCTGGGCAGGAAGTGGAGAGCCAAACTCACTGACCATTGGCATCGAGGAGTCCTGCAGTGAGTTACTAGTGAGGGGACAGTGGTGTTTAGAGTTTAGCATGCATCATCTGATGCCTGAGGCAAGGCCTTGCCTTCTGTCATAACTATCCAGTAATTTAACAACTTTTAAGTCCCTAATATTCAATGACATTTTAAGATGATGTAAATTTAAGAAGTTATTTCGTAAAATTAATTGAAAAACATGAAAACATATACAGATCAATAAAAAAATTTGTAATAAATTATAGAATCATCTAACTCAGGAACAGGTCCATTCAGCATATCTTGTCCTTGCTGACCCAACTGCAACCCATATCAATACTAATCACATATACTCATATTTGGCCCATATCCTTCTACTCCTTTTCTATCAAAACACCTGTCCAATTGTAATTGTAACTGCATCTACCATCTTCTCTTGCAGCTTGTCCAGAAAACCATCCCCTCAGCGTGGAGAAACTTGCCCTTCAGATTGCCTTTAAAAATTTCCCCTTTCAGCTTAGACCTCTGACTCTCCTGCCTTAGGAGAAAGTAGATTCTGACTTTCCATCCCATCTCTGCCACTCATTATCTTACATAACTAACAAAAAGTCATCCACCAGCCTGCTGTATTCCAATGAGAATTAACCCAACCTTTCAAACTCTCCTTATAACTACAGCCCTTCAAGCAAGAACCTGGTGAATCTCTTCTGCACTCTCTATTGTCAACACATCCTTCCTGTACACAATGGTATAGAATGTTCCAACTGCAGTCCAACCAATACCTTATACATGGCATCCCAATTCTCATACTCAATGCCTTAGCCTCTGAATACACAGGACTCCTTCACTACTTGTCCATTTGAGATGCCACTTTCAGTGAGCTTTGGCTTTGCATCGCAAGATCTGTCTATACGCCAGCGTCCTTAAGGTCCCTGACTTCCCAATAAGCATCACATTGTACTTGTCTGGATTAAATTCCAACTGCCACCATTCTGCCCAACTTTCCATCTGATCCCTGATTCACTGAATACTAGGAGCAACCTTATTTTGCTGCCTACAACTTCACCAATGCAGTAAAAAGACTTAAAAAGAAATTGCTATCTCCCGCTATTTCAGATTGAGAACCTCCATTGAAGTGAATGGGGTCTTTGATCATACATCAAGTCTGACTGGCAGGTTGTAGAGGGGGATTCAGCAACAGATTTTAGTACCAGTCACTTAATATGTTCTGGATGTACAGTGCTTCTGTGTAAAGCAGGGAATTACCTACTTAGGGATGAGTGAGTCCTAGCAATTCCATCTGGAAAGCCAACCCTAGCCAGTACAGTCTGTTCCATTAAAAAACTATGCTTTCTGAGGCAAAATCCTGGAAGATGTAAATTGTCTTCCAGTCAAGATGAAATTAGTAGAGGCACCTAAAGGGACATGTTGGCTAGTCTTGATCTGTGACTAAAAAACAAACAGGGTTGTTCCCCTCAGGGCGAGGAGGAGAAAAGCAATGAGAAATTTTCTGTCTGGTATCATTGTCCTTTTTAAACATGTCTTCTTTAAATTGCTGAAATCTAGTGACTTCCATGAAAGTGGCTGAGTGCACCTATTCCTATTTCTGGTGACTGTTCATTTGTCCTATACATCAGCACCCACTGTGAGCAGTTCATAAAACCACAGTGTTTACCATTGGCATCAGCTTGTTTGCTTTGCCACTAATCCCTTTGTGTTGCAGTGTTTATGTCATAATTTTAGTCAGCTTCCAACAATGTTCTGACCATTTCATGGGTGTTTCGTTTCTCTTATATATATATATATAGCCACAAAAGTTTCCGCAGATGCTGAAAATCCAGAGTAACACATACAAAGGAATTAAGCAGGTCAGGTGGCATTTATAGAGAGGAATAAAGAATTGATGTTTTGGGCTGAGGTTCATCATAATTTTTATATGTGTTCACTAACATTCCATACATTGAGGGCTACAATGAAGGACCTCCATCTCTGTCCCTACTGTCGCGCACAGATATAGAAGGAAACTTCGTTGCTGTTCGGTAACAATTTTTTTGAGCAATCAGGCTTGTAACCCCTGAGCTGAACCCCCTCTGAACTTGGAGGACCAATGGACCACTCCTAGTCTTGCCTCTACTCATTGCTCTGTTCAGCATGGGTGACCATAACAAGAGACAAAGCAAATGGCCCTGACTTCAGCCAACATAGGTATCCAGATCATTGAGACACGCAAGCCTCCAAACCCTATGGCAATGTTGTGGTCCTCTTGGAGAAGCAGAACTTAAACTGACTGAATATTGAAAGGCTTAGATAGAGTGGATGTGGAGACAATGTTTCAAAAAGGCGGAGAACACAAGGATATCTTTTCAGATAAGAGACAAGAAGGAATTTCCTTAGCCAGAGTGTGTGAATTTGTGGAATTCATTGCCATAGACAGCTGTATAGGCCAATTATTAAGCTTATTTAAAGAAGATGTTGACAGGTTGTTGGTTAGCAGTGGATAGCTAGGAAATCTAGTAAAGCTTGCATTGGGATCTGGACCAGCAGGAAAAGTGGTCTGAAAAGCGGTATATGGAATTTAATACAGACAAGTTTGAACTGTTGCACTTTGGGAGGACCAACCAGGGTGTGTCTCACATAGGGAGAGGTAAGGCATTGAGGACTGTGATAGAACAGAGGGATTTTGCAATACGAATCCATAATTCATTCAAAGTGGCATCACAAGTAGATAAGATCATAAAGAAAGCTTTTGGCACTTTGGCATTCATAAATCAATGTACTGAGTTCAGGAATTGGGATGTGACGTTGAAATTGTATTCGACATTGATGAGGCTTAATTTGGAGTATTGTGTGCAGTTTTGGTCACCTACCTGCAGGAAAGATGTAAATAAGATTCTAAGAGTACATAAAAAATTACGAGGATGTTGCTGGGACTTGAGGACCTGAGTTATAGGGAAAGGTTGAATAGGTTAGGACCTTATTCCCTAGAATGTGAAAGATTGAGGGGAGATTTGATAAGAGGTATACAAATTTATGAGGGGTATAGATACAGTAAATGCAAACAGGCTTTTTCTACTGAGGTTGGGTGAAGACAACAACCAGAGGTCATGGTTTAAGGGTGAAAAGTGAAATGTTTAAGGGGAACGTCTGTCTTCATTCAGAGGATGATGAAAGTGTGGAACAATTTCCCAGCATAAGTGGTGAACGCTGGGTCAATTTCAATATTTAAGAGAAATTTGGATGGGTACACGGATGAGAAGGGTATAGAGGGCTATGATCTGGATGCAGGTTGATGGTTTGGCACAGACTAGATGGGCCAAAGGGCCTGTTTCTGTGCTGTAGTTTTCTATGACTCTCCTAAGGCAGGAGAATAGGGTATTGAAGGAAAATATACCACAAGCATGAGATGTGTGTGTTTCTTAGGAAAATACATTAGCCATGATTGAATGGTGGAGTGTACGCAATGGGCCGAAGGGCTTAATTCTGTGTCCTTATGTTTATGATCTTATAATCAATTAGAAACATCATTCAGAAAGTTCTGAGGTTTTCTTGTACGGGGGCAGGTAAAAATACCTTTTGGAACTGCGTGTCATATTTCAGTGGTCAATGATTCAAGCAGAAAATTGGAGAATGGTGAAGAATGAAATGATTTAAAAACAACGCCGTTGTTTCCCCCCACTCTTCAGGCTGAGAATCTCAATGGAAGTGAATGGGGCCAGCCTTTGATCATACACCAATTCTGACTGGCAAGTTGGAGAGCTGGTATCAACAGTTGTGACCCAATGGACAGAAAGGTGTGAAAGGTAGTGCAGGTGTGTCTCTATCTGTGGCTAGGAAAGGGTATTGTATGCAAATGTTAACAGTACAGTTCTCCTTTTAGTTACGTGACAAACATGATCACTGGTTTATGGAAGACACATGCCCATATATTCTTCTGTGATTTTTCACTTTGATAAAGCTAAGACGAAGGCACATTCCCATGCCATTCCTGCTTATCAATTTCAGAAAATGCCAGAATATTACAATCCTCATCCCCTTTTATAATTCCTCTGTGATCTTGTTCCTCCCTAACCCTCTGACCCCTAAGAACCTATAATCCAGTCGGATCTCTACCCTGCTCCAATCTCATTGGCTGCTCTGCCTTTAAAATGGCACATCCTATACTCTAGAGTTCCTTCCCTAAACCTCTGAATGTTCACTTCTTTTCCCCTCATAGATACTGCTGATTACCTAAATCTTTGACAAAGCATTTGCACCCTTATCCTTATATAGTTTTATTACAGTGTCAAAATTTGTTTGAAAATTCTACTGTGGAACCTGTAGTATATTTAACCAATAGAGGCAATATTCATTGTATATTGTCATCTCTGCACTAATATGCCTTTGGGCGATATCTCCATCAAGATATTGCACAATGTTTTTTTAAACGACGTTTTAGAACATCAAATTGACGTTGTTAAAAATACCAGCCATCTCACGGCCTGCTCATCACATGCTAAGCAACGTTGTGGTAGTGAAATGGTTAAAATTGCTACTTTCTGTGCTTATTTATTTCCCCAACTGAAAGAACAAGATGGTATTGTAATAAAAGGAACAACAAGAAGTAACAATGCTTTCATTGTCCTTCTGAGGAAGTGTTAAAAAGAAATCCTAAAACCAGTTGTCCTTGATAGAGAAACTGTTAACAATTATAACTCAGAGGGAGGCTGTGTTTGTTTATGAAAGGTAATAAAACCTATCACCAGCTCCTGCTATATGAAATCTGAAGAGCAAACCTGAGCTGATTTATTATTCCCATAGTCTGCAAGAGCTGACATCAGTTGTAGCTCCCTCTCTGTCACCTCTGCAGACATCAATCATGTCAGCAGAACTTCTCAATTGCATTCTACCAAGTGGTACTTATTGCTGTGTATTTGTGCAGTTTTGGGGTGTACATTTTCCCCTCTGATCTTTCACTGCTAGTAACTCTCATTACTGCAGTACACTCACAGATAGAGGCACACACAGATAAGCACAAAAAGATGGACAAACAAGCACAAATACACACACTAATGACCATGCACGTGCATGCATATGTACACAGATGGATATACACGGATGGATGTACACATATTCACATGGACAGATGCATGCGTATAGATGCAGTCCTGTCGAAGGGTCTCAGCCCAAAATGTTGTCTATTTACTCTTTTCCACAGGTGGTGCCTGGCCTGCTGAGTTTATTTTGCATTTTGTGTGTGTTGCTTTGGATTTCCAGTATCTGCAGATTTTCTCATGTTCCTCACACATGTACATTACCAGCTCATTAATATTTAAATTTGGGTTTAAGAAGGCTATTTTAGATCTTTTTCTTCTTCCCATAAGCATAAATAACAAACTATATGTATTTATTTTCTGTCTTGTCATTCCATTGCTCACCTGTGGATGCATGTTAACATAGTGCCATTATTCCGGTAAAATGCATCAGAGAATTCCACAGGAGGTGCATCAAATGAAGTTTCAGACTGAGCAATATATATTATACTTCAGGAATTTCTTGGAGGAGCAGAGACAAAGAGAATTGGAAGGGGTACTCTTGAACTTTGTGCTGACAAAGTTAAAAGCACAGAGGAAAAGGTAATAGGAAAAGGTAATTAGCATGCAAATTGGAAGAGTACAAATATCCGGGTGTTGTAGGACTGGGCTGGTTCACCAAGATTGGATGGGATGGCAGATGATTAAGTTCTGTCATTACATGTGGAAAATTATAATAGCGAACATGGCATTTTTATCATTAAGGCTTTATGAATGCAAAATATTTGATGTGTTGAAGTTGCAATCGACTCTGAGAAATAATTTAATAACTTCCATTCTTATAGCCAACATGATAGTAATCAGAGTCCCTCAAAAATAAAGTACTAAGACAAAGAAGAAAAAAGCCAAACATAATCATAGAGAAATGCAGCACAGAAACAAGCCCTTGGGCCAATCAAGTCCATGCCGAAACCAGGTAAACTGCCTATTCCCATCGACCTGCACTGGCACCATAGCCCTCCAGATCCCTATTATCCATGTACCTATACAAACTTCTCTTAAGCATTGAACTTAAGCTCCTATGTGCTGGCAGCTTATTCCACACTCTCACAACCCTCTGAGTGAAGAAGTTTCCCCTTGTGTTTCCCTTAAATTTCTTACCTTTCACCCTTAAACTGATGATCTCTGGTTGCAGTGCCACCCAACCTCAGTGGAAAAAGCCCGTTTTCATTTACCCTATCTATTCTCTTCATAATTTTGAAAACCCTACATTGCAGGTAGGTTTGCTAGCATGGTTCGGGAGGGTTTATTCTAATTTCAAGGGGGATGGGACCCAGAGCGCGAGAGCAGTGAAAGAAGTACATGGAGTAAAGCCAGATCTAACATATAGAGAGGCTTTGAGGAAAGAGAAGCAGAATAAAGATGTAAAGGTAGTAAGGTAGAAGGGCTAAAGTGCATGTACTTCAATGCAAGAAGCATCAGGAACAAAGGTGATGAACTGAGAGCTTGGATACATACATGGAATTATGATGTAGTGGCCGTTACAGGGACTTGGCTGGCACCAGGGCAGGAATAGATTCTCAATATTCCTGGATTTCAGTGCTTTAAAAGGGATAGAGGGGGGGAAAGGGGAGGAGTGGTGGCATTACTGGTCAGGGATACTATTACAGCTACAGAAAGAGTGGTTAATGTAGCAGGATTCTCTTTTGAGTCAGGGTGAAAGTCAGGAACAAGAAGGGAGCAGTTACTCTATTGGGAGAATTCTATAGGCCCCCTGGTAGCAGCAGAGATACCGAAGAGCAGATTGGGAGGCAGATTTTGGGAATGTGCAAAAATAACAGGGTTGTTATCATGGGTGACTTTAACTTCCTTAATACTGATTGGCACCTGATTAGTTCCAAGAGTTTGGATGGGGCAGTTTGTTAAGTGTGTCCAGGATGGATTCCTGTCACAGTATGTTGACAGGCCGACTAGGGAGAATGCCACACTAGATCTAGTATTAGGTAATGAAACGGGTCAGGTCTCAGATCTCTCAGTGGGTGAGCATCTGGGGGACAGTGACCACCGCTCCCTAGCCTTTAGCATTATCATGGAAAAGGATAGAATCAGAGAGGACAGGAAAATTTTTAATTGGGGAAGGGCAAATTATGAGGCTATAAGGTGAGAAATTGCGGGTGTGAATTGGGATGATGTTTTTGCAGGGATATGTACTATCGACATGTGGTTGATGTTTAGAGATCTCTTGCAGGATGTTAGGGATAAATTTGTCCTGGTGAGGAAGATAAAGAATGGTAGGGTGAAGGAACCATGGGTGACAAGTGAGGTGGAAAATCTAGTCAGGTGGAAGAAGGCAGCATACATGAGGTTTAGGAAGCAAGGATCAGATGGGTCTATTGAGGAATATAGGGTAGCAAGAAAGGAGCTTAAGAAGGGGCTGAGAAGAGCAAGAAGGGGGCATGAGAAGGCCTTAGCGAGTAGGGTAAAGGAAAACCCCAAGGCATTCTTCAATTATGTGAAGAAAAAAAGGATGACAGGAGTGAAGGTAGGACCGATTAGAGATAAAGATGGGAAGATGTGCCTGGAGGCTGTGGAAGTGAGCGAGGTCCTCAATGAATACTTCTCTTCGGTATTCACCAATGAGAGGGAACTTGATGTTGGTGAGGACAATATGAGTGAGGTTGATATTCTGGAGCATGTTGATATTAAGGGAGAGGAGGTGTTGGAGTTGTTAAAATACATTAGGATGGATAAGTCCCCGGGGCCTGACGGAATATTCCCCAGGATGCTCCACGAAACGAGGGAAGAGATTTCTGAGCCTTTGGCTAGGATCTTTATGTCCTCGTTGTCTACGGGAATGGTACCAGAGGATTGGAGGGAGGCGAATGTTGTCCCCTTGTTCAGAAAAGGTAGTAGGGATAGTCCCGGTAATTATAGACCAGTGAGCCTTATGTCTATGGTGGGAAAGCTGTTGGAAAAGATTCTTAGAGATAGGATCTATGGGCATTTAGAGAATCATGGTCTGATCAGGGACAGTCAGCATAGCTTTGTAAGGGGCAGATCGTGTCTAACAAGCCTGATGGAGTCCTTTGAGGAGGTGACCAGGCATATAGATGAGGCTAGTGCAGTGGATGTGATCTATATGGATTTTAGTAAGGCATTTGACAAGGTTTCACACGGTAGGCTTATTCAGAAAGTCAGAAGGCATGGGATCCAGAGAAGTTTGGCCAGGTGGATTCAGAATTGGCTTTCCTGCAGAAGGCAGAGGGTGGTGTTGGAGGGACTACATTCAGATTGGAGGGTTGTGATTAGTGGTGTCCCACAAGGATCGGTTCTGGGACCTCTACTTTTCGTGATTTTTATTAACGACCTGGATGTGGGGGTAGAAGGGTGGGTTGGCAGGTTTGCGGATGACACGAAGGTTGGTGGTGTTGTAGATAGTGTAGAGGATTGTCAAAGATTGCAGAGAGACATTGATAGGATACAGAAGTGGGCTGAGAAGTGGCAGATGAAGTTCAATCCAGAGAAGTGTGAGGTGGTACACATTGGAAGGACAAACTTCAAGGCAGAGTACAAAGTAAATGGCAGGATACTTGGTGTTGTGGAGGAGCAGAGGGATCTGGGGATACATGTCCACAGATCGCTGAAAGTTGCCTCACAGGTAGATAGGATAGTTAAGAAAGCTTATGGGGTGTTAGCTTTCATAAGTTGAGGGATAGAGATTAAGAGTCGCGATGTAATGATGCAGCTCTATAAAATTCTGGTTAGGCCACACTTGGAGTACTGTGTCCAGTTCTGGTCACCTCACTATAGAAAGGATGTGGAAGCATTGGAAAGGGTACAGAGGAGATTTATCAGGATGCTGCCTGGTTTAGAGAGTATGCATTATGATCAGAGTTTAAGGGAGCTAGAGTTTTACTCTTTGGAGAGAAGGAGGATGAGAGGACACATGATAGAGGTGTACAAGATAATAAGAGGAATAGATAGAGTAGACAGCCAGCGCCTCTTCCCCAGGGCACCACTGATCAATACAAGAGGACATGGCTTTAAGGTAAGGGGTGGGAAGTTCAAGGGGGATATTAGAGGAAGGTTTTTTACTCAGAGAGTGGTTGGTGTGTGGAATGCACTGCCTGAGTCAGTGGTGGAGGCAGATACACTAGTGAAATTTAAGAGACTACTAGACAGGTATATGGAGGAACTTAAGGTGGGGGGTTATATGGGAGGCAGGGTTTGAGGGTCGGGCACAACATTGTGGGCCGAAGGGCCTGTACTGTGCTGTACTGTTCTATGTTCTATATGTAATCTTCTACATTCTAAAGAATACTGTCCTAACATTTAAGTCCTGCTTGGAGTGAAATGCTGACACCAACAATTAGGGCTCATACGTTCAATTATACTAATGTTACTGGCCAAAACTCTGTAATTAAGTTCAAAGATCCATTGCTCTCCTCATGAATACAGAAATGTAAGTAGTTTTGAATCTTTTTCAGTGGTTAGTTTAGTTAGTAACATGTAGATCAGATTCACTATTAATTGAAAGGAAACAAATTAGCTTTGGAAAAATTAACAGGCTTTTTCTGGCTTGCATCTGATCGGTTTTTCGTGTTTTGCCCTTGTCCTATTGATAATGCACAAATTGGTTGGTTGCATATTCTAATATGGAATGAATGTCCTCACAGTGATTTTAGTGGGGTCCTCTTCTGGATTTAGTGGTCCAGGTTACGCCTGCCTTTTACCAGTGGATCCACAGAGATCCACTTACAGATACCTTGTGGGTGAGCTCTTTGACATGCTGCCTTTGTGTTGCAAAATGGAAGTCAAAGATATACTGGAGATTAGTTGTTGATTCATGTGACTTAGAGTTCTGTGCCAGAGGCAACTCTAGAAGAGAAACCCAAACAGCCTAAGGTCATATATACACCCAGTGGCCACTTTATTAGGTACTTCTTGTACCTAATATAAGTCCACTGAATGCCTGTTCATGGTCTTCAGCTGCTGTAGCAGATCCACTTCATGGTTTGTCATGTTGTGCATTCGGAGATGCTCTTTTGCACACCGCTGTTGTAACATGTGGCTATTTGAGTTTATATTTATTTAGTGATACAGGGCATAGTAAGCCCTTCTGGCTGCAGGGGCTACACTTTCCCAGCACCCCCACAACCCCAATTAATTCTAACTCAATCACAGGACGATTTACAATGACCACAGTTAACCTACCCGGTATATCTTTGGACTGTAGGAGGAAACTGGAGCACCCAGTGAAAACCCATGCGTTCCACGGGGCTGACTCACAGAGACTCCCGAGTGCCTGAGTGTTGCACTAACCGCTACGCTACTGTGGCACCCATTACGATAACCTTCCTGTCAGTTTGAACCCGTCTGCCACTCTCCTCTGACCTCTGTCATTAACAAGACATTACTGCCGTTCACTGGATGTTTTTCTTTTTTTTTGCACCATTGTCTGTAAACTCTAGAGACTGCTATGTGTGAAAATCTCAATTTGTTGAGACACTCAAACCACCCATTTTGGCACCAACCTTCCACTGTCAAAGTCACTTAGATCAAATGTCTTCCCCATTCCGACGTTTTGTCTGACCAAAATAGAACCTCTTGACAATGCCCACGTGCTTTTATGCATTGAGTTGCTGTCACATGATTGGCTGATTAGATATTTGCATTAACAAGCTGGTGTACAGATGTAGCTGATAAAGTGGCCATTGAATGTAGATAGGATGATCTAATTCTCAAAGTCTGTAGAAGGAGGCCATTTGGCCCATTGAGTTAATGCCAGATATTGGAACAGTCCTCCAATTATTTTCTTGTAATGTGTTCTCACATATGCCCATGGGCATCCACTAACTCTCCTATCAGAATAAAAGTACAACAAGCAGTTAACCAAATAGCAAACACTCCTCTTCAGGAAAGGGGGAGCAAACACTCCTCTTCAGGAAAGGGGGAAACTTGATCATATTGGGCCTCTTGATAGTGTTTTTCAAATAGGATCACCAACCTTGATGAAAAATGTATATACAAGCACGTGTTTGCTTAATTATAATGCTTTTAACCAGTTTCTGTTTGATTTAATTTTTAAAGTGATTTAAATTTGTCCAAATAATTTTTAAGTATCTCTGTAGAGAAATAAAGGGAATTGCTTAAAGGTTGTTAACAGCATCAAGTTATCCAAACGTTATTCCAGGATGAGGCTTCAAGTTCTGTCATCTGAGAACCAGTCACTCACTGTTTTGTTAGTTTGGTGTTTGATTGGTTCTTCTGAGTTACTAAACAGAACTGTGAATACACACACACACACACACACACACACACACACACACACACATCTACATGTGTGCATTACTGATCCATTAATATTTCATACCGGACTGAGTACAGTTGTATCTGGACATTTCAATTTCCTGCTACTAAAGATAATAATCTGAAAATACCCTCTGACATTTATTTGTGGTGATGTCATTCCATTCCTCACTTATGGATCTGCATTTACAGAGCACCACTATTGCAGTAAAATATGTCAAAGCACCTCACAACAGATAAATCAAATGAAGTTTGAAATGGAGCTTCATAAAGTTAATGCCTTTTGAGGGCAATGATCTATTAGGGGAGTGAAAACAGGCATATACTGGCAGTTAGAAATACCAAGTTTAATGTCATCTAGTTCTAGTTTTCTTTTTTCCTCAGAATATTGAGTATTGTTTTATCTCCACTTTCTTTCAATCTCAGTTAACAAAGTTGAATTCTAAATGAAATTTAGCACTTGAGAAGCCTGAATGGGAAATCACATTTGAAGGGACAGCAAATCAACCTACCAGAAACAAAGGTCAAATCGTTGATTTTCAGAGTGACTGTCTGTCTAGTGTTTAAATACTCATGGTTATAAATCTCAGGCAGAAACCTGGTGGTATTAGTCTCCATGAGTGCATTTTCTTTCTAATACCTCATCAAAGGAGAATCTGCACCTAAGGTGGGAACTTGTTAAATTTACTAAATTGCTTTTTGGACAGAAATGCTGTCTGAAGCTAATAGTTGCTCCTCATCCCTAATCCATGAAGGTTGGGAAAAGTTGCAGGGAAGATCCATTCTTCTGTGGAGATTTATGTGTTTACCAATGATCTCCCCAAGCATTCTTCCTAGTCCAACTCCAAGAAGGTCAACTGTAGAGCTTCGTGGTAACCATAGCAATTAGTTTTGGGATCTGCTTTTCTACATGATTCTAGGCACATATGCTCCACTCAGACACTAAACTAACAGGAAAACCACAATGGTTAATTTTAAATCAAATATTTAAGGAATTTTCTTAACCTTGACTCATGGTTGAGGATTACCATTGAACTTGCATCTCTTACAAGTGAACAGTTTCCACTTGTATCTGGATGTCTGATGAAACACAGCCAGCAAAGATGAATAGCAAGATTCCATAATCTCAAAGTGTAAAGAGTTCTATTTTGTTCAGCATTAGTATGTGCTCTGTAGGGAAAGGGAGATGCAGAATGGTTCCTGAAATGCAAAGAGAATTTTAGAAGCCTTAAATGAGCAAACATAAGGGATTTAAAAGGAAATAAATTAATGGAACACATGTCTGTTAAGTAGGTTTTTGGGACTTAAAATACATAGAAATTTACGGAGGTTAGAAGTTTGCTCAGCAGAATATTGGACATAGAGATGGACCACGGACGAAAGATTTATTGACAGGTAGTGGTGGTGATGGATACAGGAATAGTTGTTAATTGTATGGGAGTAAATGTGATTGAATGATTTGTCTATTGCTTAACTTTAAAATATTTTTATTGTTTTTAATTATTTCGAAGAGTTTAAACATTTTAAATATTTTACTTTTTAACTAATAATTTTGAAATATTTTCAATGCATTTTGGTAGTTTAGAATAGTTTTCAAAGTTTTTTTGAATATCAGAAAACATTCAGTACGTTCCAGGTTTGACAGTCAGTTAAGCTTAGTTAGTGGCTGTCAGAGTTTTCAACTAATTAGTTGATGGGGCTTGTCCAGATCTCACAAAGGGCTGCCTTTGTGTATTAGCTCACCTTTTTCGATAGGTATCAAAGGGAAAGTTTAAACAAATACATCCGGTTAAGGGGATTTTTCATTTCTCACTAGGTGAGCAGTGAACATGGGCTGTCTATGGCTGCACCAAAGCTTGACTCTAAACAAACTGATAATTTAATTACATACAGTGTCAGTCAATAACATTACTCTCTTGGTGACCTTAAATCTATTGTGTCTTTTGATTGGTTAAAATTGGTTTCATTGGAAGGTATCAAGTCCAGACTTTGTGCCATTCACATTTATTGGCACCACAAATTGGCAGCAAAACTCCCATTGCTCTGATATTTGCACGGCTGTACACAGCATTTTTCAGGTTTAATGGTCCATCGCCTCATATTTTCCAGTTCTCTCAATCTTTTCAAAAAGATCAACAACTTTTCCAGAGGAGGTTTTGTACTAATCAGACTGAATGTTTACACTTGTAATGACTGGGCTGATTTCAACAGGGATTTCTCTGCATTTGAGGAAACCACAGTATTACCATTTTTTTTCAGTTTTCTCTTATATAGTCTGTGCCTTAGGTTGACACTGAGGACCACTGTATTAAATCAACTATTCACACAGGGCACAGTACACATTAAACAGTTTTGTTACTGGCTGAAATAAGTTGAAAATATTTGCAGAGGCTGTTCACTTAATAAAGAACAAAATAGCTTTTCATTGTTTTCAGATTCATTGAGAAAGTTTGTCAACTAAATTGCAAAATTCTTTGGCAGAATCCTTTTTTTTAACAAAAAGCATGCAACTTGTCACAGTGACTGGTGAGAGTGAAAAAAAGATAATGTTCTCTTTGTGTTGTGTTTTTTTTTAATGGGCTTAATTCTTGCTGTTTTTTTAATGAAACTAAATTAGCAGCAGTAAAGTTACAACACTAGAGATGCTGTTGATCTGAAATGCAAAGCAGAAAATTCTGGAAGCATGTAGCATATTAGGCAGTGACTGCAGAATGTGAAGTACAGTTGGGATCTTGCATTGGTTTCTTACTTCTTTTATTTCCTGAGATAAAACACAGAATAGGTCCTTCCGGCCCTTCGAGCCACGCTGTACAGCAAACCCCCAACTTAACCTCAGCCTAATCACAGGACAATGCCCAATTAATCTACTAACTGGTATATCTTTGGACTGTGGGAGGAAACCAGAGCACCCAGAGGAAACCCGCGCAGTCACAGGGAGAACGTACAAGCTCCTTATGTGTAGTGGCAGGAATTGAACTTAGGTTGCTGGCATTGTAAAGAGTTGTGCTAACCACTATGCTACCATGCCGACCATACCTATCAAGTAAAATCAAGGGAAAGGGATAGGAATGAGGAAGATCAGCTTGTACAAAAGGCAGGAAGGATTACATAATGAAAGTGCAAGAGAAAGTTAGGTGATAATCAAAGACATTGAAGGTAAATACAAAGGATCTGCATGTAATTACAACAGAGTTGTAGGCGATAAGGCTACATTAAAAAGCTTAACAAGTAGAGAAACTAAATGTGCTAGTGGCTGTTCCCATTATGCTATTTTCACTCATCCTTTCACATATATTGGTTTGTTCTGCACGTCCCTCCAGTACCTTCTTTCTTACTGAAAACTAACTTAGATTTCTCTCTTTCACAATTGTGATATAAGGTCTCAGATGTGTCATGCTGACTGTTTCTCCTTCCACAGAAACTACCTGACCTGCTGAGATTTTCTAGCAGATTTCTATTTTTATTTCAGATTTTCAACCTTGCTGTTTTCTTTTTAATTTTCATTGCCAAGTAGAAGGTTAAGGAGGTCCAAGTATATGCTGACAGCCTAACCAGCAATGTATTGGCAGCAAATGCATTGTGGTCACATATATGTCACCATGTTCAACCCTGAGATTCATTTTCTTGTGGACATATTCAATAAATCCAGCAACCATGATAGAATCAATGAAAGACTGCACCCAACAGGGCAGACAACCACTGTGCAAAAGACAACAAACTGCAAATACAAAAAGAAAGAATATAAAAAGAAATAATAAAAAATAAATAAGCAATATATATCGAGAACATGAGATGAAGGGTCCTTGAAAGTCAACTCATAAGTTATGGGAACAGTTCAGAGATGGGTCAAATGAAGTTGAGTGAAGTTATCCCCTCTGGTTCAGGAGCTTGATGGTTGAGGGGTAATAGCTGTTCTTGAACCTGGTGGTGGTGTGCGTCCTGAGGTTTCTGTACCTTCCTCCTTACTGCAGCATGAGAAGAAAGCATGATCTTGTTGGTGGGGTTCCCTGATGATGGATGATGCTTTCCTGCGACATGCTCAATGTTGGGGGTGGGGGGGGGGGGTAAGCGGACTGGGATGGACTGGGCTGTATCCACTACATTTTGGAGGATTTTCCATTCAAGGGCATTGTTGTTTGGACACCAGGCTGTGATGCAGCAGTCAATATACTCTCCACTACATATCTATAAAAATTGATCAAACTATTAGATGTCATACTGAATTTTATCAAACTCCTAAGGAAGCAGAGGTGCTGCCATGCTTTCTTTGTAGTTGCACTTATGTGCTGGGCCCTGGACAGGTCCTCTAAAATGATAAGATTGAGGAAATTAAAGTTGCTGACACCATCCACCTCAGATCTCCCGATAAGGACTGGCCCATGGACATCTAATTTCCTTCTCCTGAAGTCAATAATAAGCTCCTTGGTCTTACTGCCATCGAGTAAGAGATTGTTGTTGTGGCATCACTCAGCCAGATTTTCAATCTCTCGCATTGCTTTCGACCTTATTGTTCTGATTTTGTTCTATCTTGAAAAATTTTGTATAATTTTTGGTTAATTTCTGTTTTTTTTCCCATGAATGCTGCTTATCTGATGTTCTGTGCCCATGATGTAGACGCAAGTAAATTTATCATTGCACCTATCAATACAAGTTCTTGTGCATATGTCAATAAAGTTGATCTTGACTTTGAATACTTTAATTAAAGTCTCCCTCAGCCTTCTCAGTTACGAAGAAAATATCCAGTCCATCCGATCTTTTCTCATAGCTACAGCTTTCCAGTCTTATCAATTTTTTTTTAAGGTTGGAAAGGTTATGCAGCAGTTAATGGTGCTGTGCCGCACAGCTCCAGCGACCTCGATTTAATCCACTCCTTGGGTGTTGTGTGTGTGTGTGTGTGTGTTTCCCATTTTCTTTCCATGATCATACAGTTTCCTTTGGGTTCTCTGCTATCCAGCCACATTACAAGAATGTGCTAATGCAGGCTGTCCCCAGATTATACGTACAATTGTGCTCCTATAATATTATGAATTTTGAAGTCCAACTTACATATCTTTTATTCAAGTAACTTGCATAAGTTTCTTAAGTCCAATTTAATAATTATTTGCTATTGTGTGTGGCACAACTAGCTCTCCCCCCCCTCTCTCTCTCTCTGTTTTTTGCAATTATTCTTTCTTAATCAGTAGTATTGTGCTTTTTATGCTGTTTATCCCTATATTGGGAAGGTATGATTAGCATATCAAGTGATTTTTGTGCATTTTTCAACTTATGTACCAAAATGACTGAAGGACATCTATAAGATGGAAATAGCTACCCAGGGATTCACAATAGATTAATTGGCTTCTCTAAATTGACCCCTTATGGTTGGGTAATGTCAAAGAGAAATGAAGTGAGAGCTTATGAATGTGTGTGAGAGAGAATATGTAAGCAAGAGTACAGGGAAGTTAAGTGGAAGGGACTGGAATGGACCCAGTGAATTTAGTGGCCTCCTTCTGCTTTCTCCATAAGAAGAAGATAAGACCTTTATAAGACTTTCCACCTCCTCCAGTGCAATAACATCTTTCAAACAAGACCTCAACAGTCCTACCTGTCTAATTGTACAGTGAGATATTTGTCCGTCGATCAACTTGGTCTCATGACATTTGTTCAAAGGGCACCACTGTGGAAATAATCCACTGTTTTGCATATAGAAAACAATCTTCCTTCAAAGTGAAATCAGTGAATGTCCTCACTCAACCGCTTCTCATCTGCTGACAGTCAATTTGTATTGGAGCCACGTGCCAGAAACCAAACTATTTCTGTGTGCACTGTGCTGTCACAAATGATTTTGCAAGCAAATGCTGGCTAATAATAGTTTTGATAAATGATATCATTTCTCCAACAGCATTAGACCTCCCAGTTCACCTATGGCCTAACCTGCTAGCACGTCAGAAATAATAAGAAATTCAAACAATCAACGTTCAAACTGCATTTTTCCCTGAATCGTGTTGCAAAGAGCAATGCGTCAAAGGAACATTTCTGATCCTGTTGAGTAAATGCCCATTGTGAGTACCATTTGACATGCGGATGTTGTGAATTCTTGATCAATTTGACAACGTAACTAAATACTTGACCAAGACAACAATGCTAACTAAATTAAAAATTGGATGCCTCTGTCATAATGGCGGGGCATTGGGAGCAAGGGTGGACCCAAATGCAAGACACATCTTGTGAGGTTACTTAGATTTAGTTTATTGTTCGATACCAGGAGAGCAAAGCAGGAGCAGGAGTAGCAAACTGGACAAGGACTCAGGACTACGACTAGGCTGGGACCAAGGGTCTGGGCTTGGACTGGGAATTGGCTCCCAGAACTAGAGGAGACATGAAGAGGCTAGGGTATGGACTCCGAGCCAGAGACTGGGCAAGGAGCCAGTACCTGGGTCTTGCCTCGGGCTCGGAGTCCAGAACCAGGCAAGGACATGACACGGGCTAGGGAGTGGAGGAACATGGAAAAACAGAGCCTCGGTCTCGGGGAGCAGGTACATGGAACCATGGACACATACACAGAACAGAGTCGGGACCCCTCCTTGGGTACAGGACATAGGGCCAAGACTCACACACAGAACAAAGAACCGGGACCCCTCCTTGGGTACAGGACATAGGGCCGGGACTCACACACACAGCAGAGAGCCAGGACCCCTCCTTGGGTACAGGACATAGGGCCGGGACTCATGACCCTCCGCAGGGCAACGGCAAGACGGCTTGACTTGACCCACGGAAGTGAGGACCAGACAAGACAAGACAATGCTCCCTGCGGAGCAACGGCAAGACGGCCTGACTTACCCCATGGAGGCGAGGACAAGACAAGACAAGACCAACACAGATGAACACCAGACAGTACCTATCTAGCTCAAGTGATGGAACTAGACCTAAGTGCAGGCGGGGGCTGCAGACGAGGGCTAGAGGCGAGAGGGGCAGAGAAGGGATTCAGACAAGGGGGTAGGAATCACACAATGCCAGGGCCAGGACTTGACTCAGAACTGGGAAACCACCAGGACCAGGACTTGATTTGGTGCTTGAATGCTGCCAGGGCCAGGACTTGACTCAGTGCTTGAATGCCGCCAGGGCCAGGATTTGACGGTGCTAGAATGCTGCCAGGGCTAGGACTTGACTCGGTGCTAGAATGCCGCCAGGGCCAGGACTTGACTTGGTGCTAGAATGCCGCCAGGGCCAGGACTTGACTTGGTGCTAGAATCCCGCCGGAGCCAGGACTTGACTTGGTGCTAGAATGCCGCCAGGGCCAGGACTTGACTTGGTGCTAGAATGCCGCCAGGGCCAGGACTTGACTCGGTGCTAGAATGCCGCCAGGGCCAGGACTTGACTTGGTGCTAGAATGCCGCCAGGGCCAGGACTTGACTTGGTGCTAGAATGCCGCCAGGGACAGGACTTGATTTGGTGCTAGAATGCCGCTGGAGCCAGGACTTGGACGTGGTACTTGGATGCTGCCAGAGCCAGGACGTGGACGTGGTACTTGGATGCCGCCGGAGCCAGGACGTGGTGCTTGGAAACTTCAGGTAGTGCCGAGCTTTCAACTCGGCCAGGGAACAGTAGACAACGGCTCTTGATTCTCTCCAGCGGGTTAACTGACAGACCCACCTTGATGAGGAAACTTTGCAGGCTCACTTCGGCTAGGTAACTTGACAGGGTTGCTCCGGTGAGGAAAGGCGAATTACCGGCACTCGCTTCGGGCGGAGACAAGGCTTGCTCCGGCCAGATGACATTGGCATGCCGTGACTTTTCAGATTTTGCAGATGCTCCCGCACCGAACGGCTGAAAGCCGGAGATTATAAACTACCGGTTCAGCCGAGTGTTAATTGCCTCTAATCACCAAAGTCGAGGGACACGGGAAAACAGGGAATCAACGGTCCGGATCGTAACATAAACAAGGTAAATTTAAAGGGACCCTGATCCGGACCATGACAGCCTTTACTAGTTGGATGATATGAAGCACAAAAAGTTGCCTGCAGCATCATCACAGTCACAGAGCACCAAACACACAACTTTCACATGAAAACCAAAAAATTAATCACTTACAAGAAAGAACACAATTAGAACCAAAAAAAGTTCATTGTAGCACAAGGTGGTCATGGTGTTGCTAAGCTGAGGTAGTGATTAGGGTTGCGCCATCTGGTTTAAGAACTGAATGATTGAACGGAAGAAGCTGTTCTTGAACCTGGTGGTGTGGGACTTCAGGGCTCTCTTGCTCCTGCCCATGGTAGCTATGAGAAGATGGTATAGACTGAATGATGGGGTTCTTCGATGATGGATGTTTGCTCCTTGAGACAGCGCCTCTTGTCGATACTGCTGATGGTGAGGAGAGATATGTTTGTGACATATTGGGCTGAATCTACTACTCTGTAGTTTCTTATGTTTCTGTGTATTCAGTTTTCCCCACCAGATGCAACCGGTCAGGGTACTACCAACATCCCATCTATAGAAGCTGGTTAGAGTGTTTGCTGACATGCTAAACCTCATTAATCTTCTAAGAAAATTTTTTTTAAAAATCTCTGATACATCTTCCTGGATTGCATCTGTGTGCTCGACATTAGAAGGCAGCCATCAATGCCAGGGGATCATGGGATTTGTGCCTCTGGTTTGTGTCCTCGCCAGGGGGCAAGCCTGGGTGAGAAGATTTGAAGAACCGGCTGTTGCCCATGCAGTGGGTTCCCCCTCTTCACGTCACTGAGGTAGCCCAAGGGAAGGGCAAGTGCCGATACAGCTTGGCACCAGTGTTGTCGCAGAGGTTTACAGAATGATGTTGTAAACAACATCAAACTGCCTTAGGGACCCCGGCTCCGGATTTCTTCCTTGGGATTTACTCCCGAAGCCTTTCCCATGGGTGGTTATGGACTCAAGGCAGTGGAGGTTTAAAATCAGAGATTTCCTTCTCTTAGATGGGCTGCCATCCAAGGCTGATGAGCCCCACCTGCCCAAAGCAACTGACTTTGAGGTGCTAGTGGTCCACCTTTGCCCCTTCTCTTGTCAGTAGAAGCAGATCCACTGGACCTAGCAGCTAAGCCACACGTGAAGGCCAGGAGACGGGCTTGGTTGTCAGAGGCTGTTAGAGACACACACCATTTGGAGCACTTTATAGGTTAATCCCACTGTCACCCCTGGCTATAACAACCTTAGAAACCTAATCCCAGTACATTAATGGCCAGAAATTTAAAGTTACTGACTCTCCCCACTGCCAGTCCCCCAATGTAGACTGGTGGAGTTCCTTTCCTGAAGTCAACAATCAGTCCTTTAGTTCTCCTGATGTTGAACGAGAGGTGATTGTTGCAGCATCACTCAACTGAGTGTCCGTTCTCTCTTCCATATGCTGAAGTTTTCAAAATTATTCAAGTCCTGGGTAGAGTAAGTAGCAAGGGCCTAGCTGAAGGCCCTTTCAAAAACCAAAGGGGATAAAATTAAATTAATTGGAAAAAGAATTAATTAGAAATGATGGAATAAATACTTATAACTCAGAAAGTGGGAGAAGTGTAGAACTCACTGCCTGAAGGGCAGTGGGGGAGAAAATCCCTATTAGTTTTAAGCAACATTTTCATGTTGAGGAACTGTGACCTGGTGGGCCTCAGCTCAAGTGTTGGACAGGGGATTGTTCTCTTTTTGACCAGCATGGTCTCGATGGGTTATACAGTCCACATCTATCTCCTAAATTTTCTATGGCTCCATAATTTGGATGCTCCGCATTGCCTCCTAATAAGGTGGAGAGAGGAGCAAAGAAAGGGAACATTTTAAAGAGGAAATTCCAGCGCTTAGGAGCACAGCAGCTGAAGTCAATGGTGCAAATGATAATTGGAATGAGCAGTTGGGATGGGTTTAGGGAGCCTGGGGAATTTGGAGGGTGGTGATATTGGGTGTGGTAGTCTTTTTCAGAAGTAGTGTTCAACAAGAATACTTAACTTTATCAAGTTTAGCACATGCAGTAAATGAATAATCTCTTCCCTGAAGTGTTGTCAGAACTAATCAGCAAATTAAAGGTTGATAGTTGGTTCAATTTAGCTTGTAGACACCATTACAATAATACGTTGCAAAATATGACCAGAAAATCCCCACTGGAAGTGGCAACTTGAAATATACATGTGAGGAAAACAATTCCTAAGATGGTTACTATTGCATAGTTACCAAAAAGCACTCATTTAGCTGTAAATGGTATCAAGGCATAGCACCATATCTACTTTCTTGGGAGAAGAAAATCACCTTTAAATTTAAATTTAGCCTGTTGATCGTGCTTTAGAATAAGGGTTTCCAACCTGAGGTCTACGGATCTCTTGGTTAATGGTAGGGGTCCACATCATAAAAAAATTTGGAACCCCTGCTTTAGAGGGACATAATTTGAGCCCATTCCAATAGACTTGATTTTGACATTGATATATCCTTGGAAATAATTTTCTCTCCAGCTCCTTCTCTTTGGAAAGTCATGGATTTCTTCATTTTCCACCACTCTTACTGGCATGAGGATCCAGATATTCTCCACTTTCTGGTTGAAGACAAAGCATTTTTTTCTCTCTTGCATCTTCTCTGTGCGTCTTTTGCTCGACATAAGATCTGTGTCTTCTGCTCTTTGAGCAATTCATTAACAGTAAAGGCCCTTCTTTTGCAACTGGGGTTTAATTCTACATACCTCTGCCAGGAAAACCACAATTTCTACACCAGTTATGTTAGGCCTCATAGGAGTTTCAGTGAGATCACCTCTTTATGCCTGGTCAAATATTCTCTCCTCAATGGCCAATATCCCCCTTTTTTCAGAAATAAATTTTATTCATAATAAAACTATATTAAAGTACAAGAGAAAAAAAAACTACATGGTTCTTTAGGTTTGTAGTGTTGTTCAGTCTATACATTCACAGTGCCATTGGCTATATACATTAGAAGTGTTGGGATGTTTTGTGTACATAGCACCATTGCCACTCAAGTTGGTCCCAAATGTGATGCAAACTTTGGTTGTTTGAAAGGCTTCCAATTGGACACAGCCCCTCAGTATCCAGAGGCCAAAGGACCCTGGACTGCAGTGCTTCACCACAGAACCTTTGTGTTGGCTGTGTTAAGCCTCAGCACATATTCCTGCAGTCTGGAATGTGCCAGCTGGCAGAATTCGCTTATGAACGGCTCATTTTACTGGAAGACTAGTGAGTGTCGGGCAGACCAAAGAGTGTCTTCAACGATATTCCAGCAGCACCTGATATCCGTCTCTGTGTGTGTGCTCCTGGAAACAGCCCATAGATCAGAGAATCCTCTGTTACACAGTAAACTTCTTAAAGCCTACTTACCTGATGTGGGTACTTCAATCAGATTCAACAACTAATGGCCAGGTAAGAGTGACCCCTTTTTAAGTGTCAAAGAAGCTTACCTAGTGAGCCTTTCTTTTGCATGAGTGATCAAAATTAATTGTGTGCTAATGACATGATAACAGTGGATCTTGTCATCTCTGTAGACATTTGGCCATCTCTGTGTTTCATGCATGAAAAACCCAAAACGAATTTTGTGACCTAATTTAACCTATGTCGTACATACCTATAGTATTATATCAAGCAGGCTTTTGATTAAACTCTTATGATAGATGCTGGAAAAAAAACCTTGCAAAATAGTTTGAAGGCTTTGCACCATGTTTCCAAAAGTAAGAAATTTTCTTCTCTCTGGGTATCCTAACTTCTGAAATTTGCATTTTTATGAATCACCCAGGACATGCCTTCTTCTCATTGTGACCATCGGGAAGGAGGCACAGGAGCCTAAAGGCACACTCTCAATAATTCAGGAACAGCTTCTTCCCCACTGCCATTCGACTCCTAAATGGACATTGAACCCCATGAACACGACCTCAACGCTTTTTAATTTCTTTTATATTTTGCACTACTTATTTAGTTTAACTATTTAGTAAATATATACTTATTGTAATTCACAGTTTTTTTTCTCTCTATAGTTAGGTATTGCATTGTACTGTTGCCACAAAGTTAACCAATTTAAACTTAATTCTGATAAATGCTAGGTACTTTTTCCAGATTCTGGGGCTGTGCTGCTTAAACCATGTTTCTTTTTAAATGCCTTTGATTAGGTTTTCAGTGAGATCTATAGGCTGCCTGATCTTGCGGCTCAAAGTAGCCTCTGAGAACCTACAACTGACAATCAATACTGACAATCATTGCTTAACTTCCCTTATCTTGCTGCAAGCATGACTTGTCTTTCATTTTCCACTGTGTTTGCATTATTCACTTGAATGCACTGTGTGAAAATCAGAATGCATGTCATAAATTTGAATATTTTGACAAACAAGGTTTAAGCAGTTCTGGAAGTGACAATGCAGTGTTCTCCCCTCCCCCCCTCTCCCCTCCCTTTTTCTTTTTTAGATCCCTGTGGGAGCTTTAATTGCAACTGCTCTTTCACAGTGACTGGCTAAGGGTATCCTACCTCCCAGCTGATGTATTCGGGTTTTCAGACCATTTGCTCTGTGAAGGAGATTTTTTTCCCTCTCTCCCTTCCAGTGTTCAGAGATAAGGCCAAGAAGGAAGCATTGTCTGGGATTGCTCTTCACAATCACAGTTAGAGCAGGAGGTAGGGAAATGCATGACTAACTTCAATGAGACAAGTGACATGGCTTTAGATGACAAGTGCGAAGGTCCCAAAGTTGCAGTTAATATTAGAGCGCAATCACAGCAAGTGCCAGTAATTTTGCAGTTGGTGCTACCACAAAATCTTACTACATTCACCTGACAGGTAGAAGGAGCCTTTGTGAAGGATAAAAATCTTGTTAAGAAAAGCACACCTATATATATATATGTATGTATATTACAGCTTAATTAAGGGAAAGAACTAACAGTTTTTAATGTGGTTTTATCCTCGCTATCTCACAAGAAGTTACTACATCCTGGCTTCCTTTCCCTACAGTGCTGATCACTATGTTAACCTGGTGTCCATTCTGTCCCAGCTCCTGTCTGTGACCTGGTCCTCTTCCCCAAGCTGTACCACTTCTCTTCATCTCCAACTAAAAGTTGAAGGCAAATCACTTCAACTGATGTGAACTGGCTGAAAATGTAACTTTGCCTCATAGGGTTTAAGTGAGATTTAGTCATACCTCCTGTAATAGGGGTATTGAACAGTTCCCTAGTATGGTAAGATAGACTTTAGAACTCATCATAGCCTTGAACTTTTTTGTTTATTTGCACTGCACTTTCTCTGTAGCTTTTACATTTTATTCCGAAATTGTTAGTGTTTTGTCTTATTCTATATCAAAGCACAGTATAATGGTTTGATCTGCAAAAACAGTATGCAAAACAAGCTTTTCACTGTACAAGTGACCATAAGAAATGAGTATCAACACATTAAACCATGATTTCTACTGAGCAAACCCTCTGCCTTCATTGGGCTAGTTCTATATATGCAGTTTTTGATCCCTTCATGTAATAATTCAACATGTAATGGATTTTATAATAATTATAATGTTTACAAAACATTCATGTGATATCTCAGTTTCTACTTTAATTGTGTGTTTGTTTTCCACAGTTTATCTGGCACTTTGTTTGAATGGCTAATTAAGAATTGTACCTTTTCCATCTTTGATTCTTTGTGAGAATTCTAAATTGTCTTATCAACAAGTATTGATAATTCCACAGTTCTAGGACCCGCAGCAAACAGAAGCCTGAGAATAACTAACATTGAAAAAAGGGGTGATTCATATCCCAGATATTGGGAACTGGCCACAGCTTAGCTGGTGACTTTGAATTCTGAGCCTTAAGTTCGGGATTGACATGAAAATAGTCTTGGATTTCTCATAATGGAAATTATTTTCCAATTTAATGAGAATATCACAGAACGGTACTGATTCTAAGTCAAGTTGAGTTATGGTCATATGAACCAGTACATGTATGCACAGTTGAAATAAAAATCAGCGGTTTCACAATGAAACAACTGAAATTCTCTGTGACTTTGTAGATCATTAAATTACACACATATACATTTATTCCAGTATTAAAAATGTTATCTTGAGGTATATTTTTCTAATATGCCAATAAGTTACAGTGATTGTGTTTGCTATTGTTGTGAAGAACCATATACTGTATAAAATGATGGAGCATTGGCCCACTGACTTCACGCTGGCCATTGAGTATCCATCTACACTAATCCCATTTTAACTCTGCCCATGTTCCCTTCAAATCCTTCCAAGTTCCACCACTCAGCTGCTTCGTCTTCTTCTTGGGCTCTTAGCTCCCGATGGAGCATAGGCCATTGATGACCTCCTGTCTCCATTGCCCAAAGTCGATGGCATGATTGCAGTCCATCAATGTTTCTGTAATCCATTGCACCCACAGGGTATCGGCCTATACAACTTCACCGGATCCCTGTTGGCTGGCCCTACCCGTTTCCAATTCTCACAACAGGGACGTAGGGTTGGTCTTAGAGAGGCACCACTCAACTACAATAAACATACAAAATGCTGTAGAAACTCAATAGGTCAGGCAGAATCTGTGGAGAGGAATAAAGATGTTGATTAGTTTCCACTAGCGGGGGAATCTTGAACAGAGGGTACTTATACAAAATTTAGGGAGGGAGTATTTTTTCTGTTAAAGTAGGAACTACTTGCAGAACTGATAAATCTCCAGAATTCTCTGTCCCAGAGGCTCGATGATTACCATTTCTTACCATGTATACTGTTTACTGTCTGAGCTTCACACCAGCAAGGAATTTCATTGCACCCGCTGCAATGATTGGGGGTATTGAAAGAGAAATTGAATAAATATTTGAAAGATCAAGGAATCAGGGACTGTTGGAACTGGCACAGAAGAGGAGATAGGGACTCGGGATAGGTCAGCCATTATCACCTAGAATGAAAGGTCAGGCATGGAGGGTCAAATGGCCTATACCTCGTCTATTTTCCTATGTTCTTATGTGATGTTTAATTTAGTAATCCTGGAACAGAGTAAAATTGATCAACCTTTCTGCTCCATAACACTTAAGGTAAGTTCATACTGAGTGACAAGAGAATTCGATTGGCTTCAATTATCAACGAGTCTGTTTACAGTTAGCTATGAGTTTGCACAGGAAAGTTGACAGTTTGATCTTATTTCCATTGACTGTGAGGTAAAAACTTAAATGTTCAGGTTCAGCCAGTTGGAAAACTCAGCTCGAGGTGAGTGGGAAACTTCCTGGCTGAATATCAGATTGGGAGACATTGAAGGAATGCTGACTGTTCATTTTAGTGTATCTCGTTCTCTGGCATTTTATGTGAAGTTCATTGCTGTTGATCCTGCGTATGTAGTAATAAATGTTCACATGCTGGATCATTTAGCAGTTCACATTATAGCATTAAAGTAATTCTAGGTTTGTCCCTAAAACCATCTCATTTTTAACTGTTGTTTCATGCATATAACTGTCAACCCTTTACAACAACAATCACATGTACTCGAGCGGTGTCTTTGGTTGCAGATATTAAACACATAAGGGTAAAAGATTGAACACATTTCCAAACATTCTTTTTCTGGTGATGTGATAAAGGGAACTGAATGTGTAGCATTCAGGGTGTAGCAAGGACGAAACAGGTTTCCAATGTATTAATACATGCTTATTGAAAGCTTTGACACAGAACATAAACAGTGCAACACAGTACAGGCCATTCAGCCCGTAAAGTTGTGTCAACATTTTAACTTACTTTAGGATCAATCTAACCCTTCCCTTCCACATAGTCTTCCATTTTGTTGTCATCCATGTTCCTATCTTAAGAGTCTCTTAAATGGCTCTAATGTATCTGCTTCACTGCCAGCACTACAGACAGTGCGTAGCACACTCCCACCATCCTCTGTGTAAAAAACATACCTCTGATATCCTTCCCCCACCCCCTATGCTTTCCTCCAATCATCTTAAAATTATGCCACTTCATACTAAGCATTTGTGCTTTGGGAAAAAGTCTCTGGCTATCTTCTCTATCTATGCCTCTTCTTGTCTTCTACACCTCTATTAAGTCACCTTTCATCCTCCTTCACTCCCAGAGAAAAGCCTAACTCTCAGCCATTCCTCATAATGCATACTTCCTAATCCACGCAGAATGCTGGTAAATCTCCTCTTGTCTATTGTAGACAAATTTCTCCCTATGTCTTTATCACAGGACTGGCTAATTTTGAAGTGATTTAACTGGCAGTAAGTCAGAAAGTTTGCACTTGCAGAGCCTAAATTGACGG
Organism: Mobula hypostoma; assembly: GCF_963921235.1. Taxonomy (NCBI): domain Eukaryota; kingdom Metazoa; phylum Chordata; class Chondrichthyes; order Myliobatiformes; family Myliobatidae; genus Mobula; species Mobula hypostoma. The sequence goes on along the minus strand of NC_086101.1, from coordinate 46,160,109 downwards.
GTAGAGTTTGTCCATCATGTGCAGAATCTCTTCTGTTTATGAGATGGTCCATGAATACATTTTCCTTATTGACTTATGGCAGGTTGTAATTTCTTTTCTGTAAATTGTTGCCTTTAATCTCTTTGTTGGCCTTGTTAAAATGCTTAGATGGTATCACTTTTAATTGAAATTAAGGGAGAAATTAATTTTGTGTGGTCTTAATTATTTCAATTACAGTTCTATTCCATCAGAGGAAGGGTTGTGATGGAGTAATAGTAGCTTTAAAATACAACTTTGTATCATTAACACTGCCAATTTTTTTTGCATAACTTCCTGCCCTTACAGGCGTTCCAGTCTTCCCTTGCTGGTGTTTCGGTTTGGATCTCACAGCCCAACTATGGGTTGTAGGAGTGTTTTCACATGTTTTGGGCTAGTGAGGCCTGGCAGCGCCCATCCCTCTGGTAACGCATCATTATTTTAATGAACATGGCTGTTCTGTCGTTTCTCTTTTTGATAAAGAAGTTGAGAAAAAAAAGGATATTTGACACCTCATTCCAATATCTGGTCAGATCATGGGCTGATCTAATCTTATTGAAACCGAGCTCCCAACATATTCACAACTTCTCTTGATGCTAATCCATATGTGTACACATTGAGTATATTCATTGATCGGATCCACAGCTCTATAGGACAGAATTCCAACAAGTGATACATCTCAGAGATGATAACTTCTTTCTCATCTCCTTCTTAAACAGGTAACCACCCATTTTGTAACTATGTCTTCAGTCTCGGTTTCCTCCCAGAGGAAACATTCCCTCCTAACCCAACATGTTCGTGTAGTAACAAAAAAGTAGGAAAATTATGTTCCAACTTTTTAAGACTTTTGTCAGACTCAACCCAGGTAATGCATGCAGTTCTGGTTACCAAGGTGTTGAAAGGATGTGGCAGTGCTGGAGAGGTGCAAGATGACCAAGATGTCCACTTGTGGTATCTGCCATTGATCCACTATTCACTGGAGTTCAGAAGAATAAGTGGTATCTCATTGGAACCTTTCAAGTATTGAAAGGACTAGATAGAGTGGAAGTGCAGACGATGATTCCAATAGTGGGGCAGCCTAGGAGCTGAGTGCATGGCCTCAGAATAGATGGAAGACCTTTTAGATCAGAGATGAGGAAGAATTTTTTTAGCCAGAGGGTGGTGAATCTGTGGAATAGATGGCTGTGGAAGCCAAGTCATTTGGTTTTATTTAAAGAGCAGGTTGATAAGTATTTCAATGCTAAAGGTGCCAAAAGCTATGGGGTGAAGGCAGGAGAATGGGGTTGAGAGAGAAAATAAATCAGCCATGATCATTGGTGGAGCAGACTCGATGGTCCGAATAGCCTAATTCTGTTTCTATGTTTTATGATCTTACGATACTCTGTGTTGTAGATTATTCTTTAAAGTTTGAGAACAGGGTGGGGATGTGGGAGTTCATACATGTGGAGCCAAACATGGCTGGTAGATATCATCCTTTATTGATGGTCTAACATTGTAAACAAATACTGTACGCACAATTTTAATGAATATGTCTCTCTCTCTTCCTTCCCTTTTTGATTAAAAAGAACAAGAATTGGAACAGTAATTAGCCATTTAGTCCCTCAGGATCATTCCAGTATTTGAGAAGATCATGTCTGATCTGATCTTGTCTGAACTCCAGCAAATTCCCCATTACTCTTTTAACAATATTTTTATTCTCTTGATGCTAATCTATGTATCGGTATTCATTGAACATATTCATTAATTGGATCCCTAGCACTCAAGGATGGATAAATCCAACAGAGGGCAAAGGATAGCCATTTAGATATCATCTGGATTCCAATACCTTTTTGAAGCAGTGGTAGTGAATGTCAGCGATTCTAGATAAAGCAGGGCCTTGTCTAGAACATTCGACTTGGAAGCAAATTAAGAAATTTCTACTTCCAGTGGGCTAGAATGAGTAAGAGTGGTTTCGGATCTCATAGACACACCTTGGGATTTTCCGTAGGCTTTCCTGCTCCACTCACTCATATCTTCTATCCCTTAGACCACCCAGCCGATTGCCATGGGACAATATGTTGCTGGCATCCTACTCTGTTTTACTCCTGTCCACATTCCTCATCGGAGTCAGACCCTTGCCCTGTTAATGGGACTGGGAACAAAATATGAATCAGTGGTCAAAACATGCAGTACGTCAGAGCTATTGTCTCATATTCTGAAAGAGACAAACTTCCTTTTGTGTGATTGACCATCAATAATGAATAATGAGAATTCTCCCTGACTGCAGTGGGCTGCTTACAAAAAAAGTACTGGCTTTGCATTTCATTAAAGCAATGTTCGATGTCAAAAGATGACACAGATAGGAATATAAAATCCGAAAATTCAGTCTTTAATGCTGACTCTGGTAAACATTGAAACCATTTTCTCAACTAATTGATGTGATCTCTTCCTAGATGTCCTTCAATGATTATGTCACTTCCCATTTTGTTAATGACCAGGGCAGAGATTAGTTTGTTATTTTTTATAATCTCTATCTGATGATGTACGTTTTTAGAAGCTCAGTATATCAAAAATTTCAATGATTTCTTCATCTTTTCTATTATCTTACTGAATTTTATTTTCTAATTGAGACATCTGTACTTTAGTTTTCTGAAGGGAGTTTTTAATCTCTCAAAACTCTCTCTGATCTTGTAACTGATGCCAACAACAACAAAGTGTTTAAGTTGATGCATTCCTCGGCAATGACATATCTCAGAAATATTGCTGTGAGTCAGTTGCAGTACTCTTGGCTCAGAAGGTTTGCATTCAAATCCTGCTACCAAGATTTAGCCAATAATCCAGTGCAATACCGAAGGATTTCTGCACTGTTGCAAATGGTGTCTTTCAAATATGAAGTTATAGAGAAACACAACATAAACAGTCCACTAAATCCGTACTGACCATTAAGCATCCACTTACAGTAATCCCACTTTATTCTCCCCACTTTTCTGTCAACTCTTCCCAGATGCCCGCACTCACACATTTAAGGCCGTTAACAGTCTCCACTTCACCTCTCAACACCATTAATCTTTGGGATGTGGGAGAAAAGTAGAACACCTTCATGAAAAGTAGGCAGTCACAAGTTCTGGATCTGGAGATGGTAGTGTCCAAAAGGTTATTCGGAAATCACGAATGAGGTGATAATCTTGTGGTTACAGCCATTTTATTGGTTGTTCATAACAAGGAACCATGTCACTAAACTGTAAGTAAGAACTGAAGGAAGAGACAAAGAAAAGGCAAAACTCAGAGAAGCTGTAGTTTTCTTATTCAGAAAACAAGTTCAAGCTTGACGGATAAGGAAATTCTATGATAAGAACAGTTCAATTTATGGTGTGATATGGGCTGCAGATGACAAAACTAGAAAAAAATTACTGAACCAGCTTTACTACAAATTACTGAAAATCCACTGAACATTTACAGACACACAGGTGATTGTGCAAACATATAAGAAAACATAAATAAAGTTAAATTACAAAGAAAGTTGCAACTTAGACCACAGTGCAACACAAGAAAAATGCACAAGCACTGCCCAGATGGTATCAGAAGTTAGGAATAAAGCAGAGTCACTGGAGCTAGTCTCCACTATATGTGGCACCATACTGTCCTACATCAAACTGTGGTAACATCTTTTACCCAAGTGGACGATGAACATCCTGTGGCATGGTAGCTTAGTGGCTAGCACAACACTTTACAGTACCAGCGACTCAGGTTCAATTGCCGCTGCTATCTATAAGGAGTTTGTATGTTCTTCCCGTGACCGCAAGGGTTTCCATTGGGTACTCTGGCCGTCCCACAGTTCAAAGACATACCAGTTGGGAGGTTAATTGGGCATTATAAATTGTCCCGTGATTAGGCTAAGAATAAATCGGGGGAATTTCTGGATGGCACGGTAGATGGAGTTCAACCCGGAGAAGTGTGAGGTGGTACACTTCGGAAGGACAAACTCCAAGGCAGAGTACAAAGTAAATGGCAGGATACTTGGTAGTGTGGAGGAGCAGAGGGATCTTGGGGTACATGTCCACAGATCCCTGAAAGTTTCCTCACAGGTGGATAGGGTAGTTAAGAAAGCTTATGGGGTGTTAGCTTTCATAAGTTGAGGGATAGAGTTTAAGAGTCGCGATGTAATGATGCAGCTCTATAAATCTCTGGTTAGGCCACACTTGGAGTAATGTGTCCAGTTCTGGTCACCTCACTATAGGAAGGATGTGGAAGCATTTGAAAGGGTACAGAGGAGATTTACCAGGATGCTGCCTGGTTTAGAAAGTATGCATTATGATCAGAGATTAAGCGAGCTAGAGCTTTACTCTTTGGAGAGAAGGAGGATGAGAGGAGACATGATAGAGGTGTACAAGATAATAAGAGGAATAGATAGAGTGGATAGCCAGCGCCTCTTCCCCAGGGCACCACTGCTCAATACAAGAGGACATGGCTTTAAGGTAAGGGGTGGGAAGTTCAAGGGGGATATTAGAGGAAGGTTTTTTACTCAGAGAGTGGTTGGTGCGTGGAATGCACTTCCTGAGTCAGTGGTGAAGGCAGATACACTAGTGAAGTTTAAGAGACTACTAGACAGGTATATGGAGGAATTTAAGGTGGGGGCTTATATGGGAGGCAGGGTTTGGGGGTCTGCACAACATTGTGGGCCGAAGGGCCTGTACTGTGCTGTACTATTCTATGTTAATAGAATATGAATTACATAGGACCATAAGTTTAATGAGTCATATCACCAAGATACTTCTAAGAATTTTGATGACAAGAGCTAAAAGTAAGATACAAGCTGAAATAGGCAAAGAACAATGTGGTTTTGTGAAAGACAAAGGTATAAGAAACGCAATATTGATGTTAAGGATACTATCAGAAAGAGCTATTCAAGTGCAAAAAGATTCGTTTGTTTGTTTTATCAACTACACAAAGGCATTTGATAAAGTGAAGCACAATAAGTTATTTGAAATATTACAGAAAACTCTAGATTTTAGATTTGAAAAACCTCTGCCTAATCAGAAATCTGTACTGCCGCTGTAAGAATAGATGGAGAAGTGAGTCAGTTTACAAAAATCAAGAGAGGCGTTAAACAAGGGTGTGTTTTCTCCTGATTTATTTAATGTGTACAGTGAAACAATATTACAAAAAATAAGAGACATCTTGGGAATCAAAGTTGGCAGTGAAAACATCAATAATTTCAGATATGCAAATAACACTGTGTTAATTGCAAGTACGGAGGAAGAACTACAAAACTTATTTGATATCATTGTTGAAGAAAGTGCAAAAATGGGTCTATCTATTAATTGCAAAAAGACAGAATGTATGGTGATATCCAAAAAGAAGGAGAATCCTATCTGCAGGCTGAGAATAAATGGGGAAGACATAAAACAAGTACAGAACTTTTGCTACTTAGGAAGCTGTGTGACATCAGATGGCAGGTGCGACATGGACATCAAAAGAAGAATAGGGATGCAAAAGTCACCGTTACAAGAATGAAGCGTATACTGATCAATACTAAACTAGGCATGACAACCTGCCTCAGAGTACTGAAATGTTACGTTTATCCAGTTATGTTATACGGCTCAGAATGTTGGACTATAGCTAGTAACATGAGGAAATGAATTGAAGCTGCAGAGATGTGGTTTTTGAGAAGGATGCAAAGAATATCATGGACAAAACGAATATCTAACGAGGATGTCATGAACAGAGCAAACACAAAAAGAGAAATAATGTATGAGATCATGAAAAAGCAACATAACTTCATTGGACATGTGATTAGGAAAGAGGAGTTAGAATGCACGGTAATTATGGAAAAGATTGAAGGGAAGAAAGCACAAGGAAGACAAAGACAAATGATGATGGAGACAGCAGCCAGAGAAATGGAAATGAATACCAATGAATTGATCCACTTGACCTGAAACAGGAGTGTGTGGGCCATGGCAGTCAAAGCTCAAAACTGGCATGGCACCTGATGATGATGATAACCAACGACCAAGCATTGCCATCCTGGTCCCCTTCATGATAGCTTATGAAGAAGCATGTGACTTCCTTCCCAGAGATGATAGGTGTTTGTGCTGTTTGTGCACTTGACTCTTGGAAGCTTGGACTCCATCGTCTCAGATGTTTCCAACCACAGCATCTGGAAGGCTGTTCCAAATTCTGATAGCACAGAGAAGGAAGCTTCTATCCAGTGTGTAGGTTCTCACATCAGGCATAGAAACAGCATGAGCAGGCGTAGATAAATTTGATCCTGTGGTTGTCCTTAGTCTTTTGTCAAGAACAGATTATCTTTTATTCTCTTGCTGTGCTTACACTGGCTGACATATTCCCTAATTTACAAACAGAACTCCACCTCCAAGCAAATTGCTCACATTCAGGCTCACATTTTTTGTCAATGGGACCAATATATTAATGTCAGGAAAACTAGCTTTTTGCAGCAGCTGCACAGTACACAGCAATAACCTTCAGAGTAACCTGAGAGAGATGTTATAGACTTATCCAGAACAGAGACAGACTATTCTTTTGGTTGCTGCGAAGGTGCCGATAAGTGGCAACTCATTGTGTGACTCCTAGTGTATAGGCAGAGACTAAAGACTGTGATGAGGACCAAGAAGGGAGGCAAAGAAGTACTTACAGGATTGCTTTGAATCAGTGAACTGGATAATATTCATGGATTCATCTTTGAATCTGTATGAATATGCCACCATTGTCACCAACTTAATCAAGACCTGTGTGGATGAGTGTGTGCCTTTGAGAACATACCAGACATACCCAAATCAAAAACTGTGGATGATACATAGTCTGCTGAGGGCTGGATCTGTGTGGTGTTCAAGATCGATGATCTAGAAGTGTACAAGAAGTCCATGTACAACCCATAGAAGGCTATTTTAAGAGGTAAAAAACAATTGCAATTGAGGCTGCAGACAGAATCAGATGCACGTCAGCTCTGATAAGGTTGCAGGCCATATCTTGCTGCAAAGTGAAGTGTAACATCATGGATGGTGGTGATGCTTCACTCCCAGATGAGCACAGTGCCTTTTATGCACGCTTTGAAAGCCAGAATAAAACTACACCTGTGTGAATGCCTGCAACATCTGGGGACCTTGTAATCTCTGTCTCAGAGGCCAACGTCAGAGCATTTTTTAAAAAGGTGAACCCATGCAAGGCATCAACCCCTGATGGTCTACCAGATAGGGCTCTGAAAATTGGTGCCAACCAACTGGCATGACTGTTCAAGAGCATCTTCAATCTCTCACTGCTGCAATCAGATGTTCCCACCTGCTTCAAAAGAGTGATAATCATACCAATACCCAAGAGGAGCGCATAAGCCCCTCGCTGACTATCAGCACTGATGCACCTCAAGGATGCATACTTAGCCCCCTGCTCTACTCTCTGTATACCCTTGACTGCGTGGCTAGACACAGCTCAAACATGATCTTTAAATTTGCTGATGACACAACTATTGTTGTGTCTCAAGTGGTGACGAGGAGTCATACAGGAGCAAGATAGATCAGCTGGTTGACTGGTGTCGTAACAAAAACGTTGTACTCAACGACAATAAGGCCAAAGAACTGACTGTGGATTTTAGGAAAGGAAAGTCAAGGAAACATAGGCCAGTCCTCATCGATGCCACAGAAAGTTATAAACTCAGCCAAGTCCATCTCGGCCACTAGCTCTACCTCACTAATTTTCCTGTCGTTTGGCACTATTTATTTATTTTTTTAGATTATGAGGACACGCAGTCCTCTTTTATTGTCATTTAGTAATGCATGCATTAAGACATGATACAATTTGTTCCTCCAGAATGATATCACAGAAACACAAGACAAACCAAGACTAAAAAAACTGACAAAAACCACATAATTATAACATATAGTTACAACAGTGCAAGCAATACTGTAATTTGATAGAAGAACAGACCATGGGCACGGTAAAGAAAGTCTCAAAGTCTCTTGAAAGTCCCATCATCTCACGCAGATGGTTGAAGGAAGAAAACTCTTCCTGTCATGAGCTTCCAGCGCCGCAAACTCGCAGATGCAGCACCCTGGAAGCACCCGACTACAGAGGACTCCGAATCCGTCAGAAAACTTCGAGCCTCCAACCGGCTCTCTGACACGGAGCACTGAGCACCATCTCTGCCGAGCGCTTCGACCCCGGCCCCGGCAACAGGCAATAGGCAAAGCCGAGGATTTGGGGCCTCCTCCGAAGATTTTCGATCACACAGTAGCAGCGGCAGCGAAACAGGCATTTCAGAGTTTCTCCAGATATTCCTCCTTGCATCTCACGGCTGTCTCCATCAAATCAGGATTGTGCACAGCATCCTTCTTCACAAATACGATATCAATTTGGAGCGGCCGCGCGCGCTGCATCGTGCCGCCATCTTCTCCTCCCCTCCTCCTAATATTTTAATATTATATATACCCTAAATTAAAGTTATTTTATTATTATATATTGCAATGTACTGCAGCTGCAAACAACAAATTTCACAACTTTTGCCAGTGATAGTAAACCTGATTCTGAACAGGTCCTTTGACCGCAAGTCTATGCCATCAAGTACCTATTGTGCTAATCTCATTTACCAACACTTTACCTGTAGCTTATGGGGATCCAAGTGCTCATGTCAATACTTCCTAAATATTGTGAGACTAAAATGTGTCTTTCATTGCGGGATTATGGATAGTGTAACCTTTCCCTGACACCTTGAAATAAAAGTGAAAATTGGATTCTAACGTTACATTGTAATTTCAAAAGTGTGGCACAAAATTAACAAACACTGAGAACGTGTTCAGATCCCAGAAATATGAACCACAAAGACTCTATATTCATTTTCATGTCAGATAGTAAAATAAAATTGGATTCAGTTGCTCAGTCACCCATCATAAGCAGGAATTGCTTTAATATTGAGTACAGGTATCTTGAGTCATTTGCTTCTTCCTGCCCATGTTTAGCTTGCTCCAGGGAAGTGCCATATCTAACACAATGATTTCAAGTGAGAACAATCATTCCCAAAAGTCAGAATGAGTTCCAATGAGTGGGAAGGTGCTAAGCCACCCTGATGCCAACAATCAAAGAAAGATCACTGCTTTCTGGAAAAAGGTATGGGTGATTGTAAGTTTCAACGTAAGCCTTACTTCTGTTATGTAAAGATAGATATACTTCTGGTATTGGTATTAGCTTATTATTGTTATATATACAAAGATAGCATGAAAAATTTTCTTTGTATACTGTTCATATGGATTAAATTGTTATACAATGCTTTGATCTAGAATAAAGTGCAAAAGCTATCAAAAGTACACTGCAGGTAAATGAAGTGCAAGAACATAATAACGTAAATTGTGATAATAAGAGTTCATCTTATTGTACAACAGTTTCATTCAAGAGTCTGATAACTATGAGATTGAAGCTGTCTTTGATCCTGGTTTCAGGCTTTTGTATCTCCTGCCCATTGGGAGAGGGGAAAAAAGAAAATTTATAGGGTGGGTAGCATCTTTGATTATGCTGGCTGCTTTACTGAGGCAACAAGAAGTATAGACAGTGTCCATAGAGGGAAGGCTGGTTCTTGTGATGTGCAGAGCTGTGTCTACAACCCTCTGCTGTTTCTTGTGGTCACATGCAGAGTAGCTGCCATGCCAAGCCAGTATACATCCAGACAGAATACTTTCTATGGTGCATCGATAAAAATGAGTAGCAGTCAAGAGGGACATGCAAAAGTTCTTTGGTCTCCTGAAGAAGCAGAGGCGTTGGGGAACAAGTTAACCTCTCCCTATTGTATTTCCTGAGTATTTTTATTCCTAATGAGTTTCCAGCCTTCTAAACATTCCCAGATTTCATTAATTAGCCAGTTGGATGGCTGCAAAATATGCCCTTGATGCTGTTAGGGAAGTATACATTGGCAGTGAAAAGTGGCAAAAGATTGAGTGAGTTATAAAGATTATCCTTTGGAATGCAGTAAACAATGACACACTATTGATTTATGGACTTGGATACTTTTTAAAAATTCTTTTCCTGCTTCAATACCAGGGGTAAAACATCCAAAAGTACTGAAATCTCTGTAGCGATTTAATATGTGTCATTTTTCATAAATATATAGTTCTTGTTATTTTGAGGATTGATGCTCTCCATTAGGCTTGTAAAAGAAACGCACACAAAATAAATGGCGCATTTGTGTAAGCATGCAAATCTGATGACATTTTCAGAGTGTTTAGGATTTTTTGCATCTGTGGATTTTCTCATGTTTGTGAGGCCTGTAAAAGAGGCTGGTGGTATTGAAGGCTGGATTATTATATTATTTACATGGAGCTCCTTAAGAAATATAATAAAGCACAAATATTAATTGCTGAGCCAGCATTTCCTGCAGAACTCAGCTTAGAAATCACAATGGCACTCCACAAATAATAACGAGGGCATTTTCTATCTGTTCCATAGTAGTATGTCTTCTCTAGATAGTGAGAAACTGAAGATTTCTAGATACCAGAGTTGAAGTAAGAGAGATAGCCCTTGACCTCAAGGCAGCATTTAACTGAGTATAGCAACAAGGAGCCCCAGCTAAGATGGATCAATGGAAATTAGGGGGAAAACGCTCTGCTGGTTGGAATCATACCTGACACAAAGGAAGATGGTTGTCGTGATTGGAGGTTTCATCATCTCATCCTCAGGACATCACTGCAGGAGTTCCTCAGGGAAGTGTCCTAGGACCAATCATCTTCAGCTGCTTCATCAATGACCTTCCTTCCATCATAAGGTCAGGAGTGGGGATGTTTGCAGATGACTGCACAATGTTCTGCACCATTCGTGACTCCTCAGATAGTGAAGCAACTCATACCGAAACGCAGCAGGACCTGGACAATATCTAGGCTTGGGGTGACAAGTGGCAAGTAAAATTCGAGACAAACAAGTGCCAGATAATGACAAGAGAGGCCCTAACCATCATCCATTGACACTCAGTGGCATCACCATCACCGAATCCCCTACTATCAACATCCTGGGGGTTACCATTGACAGAAAACTGAACTTGTCTAGCCATATAAACACCATAGCCACCAGTGCAGGTCAAAGGCTAGGAATCCTGTGGCGTGTAACTCAAAGCCTGTCCACCACCTACAAGGCTCAGGTCAGGAGTGTAACGGAATACTTGCCACTCGCCTGGATGAGTACAGCCCCATCAATACTCAGGAAGCTTGACACCATCCAGTACAAGGGAGCCCACTTGATTGGTACCCCTTTCACAAGCATCCAGTCCCTCCACCATCGACAAACAGTTGCAGCAGTGTGTACTACCTACAAGGTGCACTGCAACTGCGACAACACACCGAAGTTCCTAAGGCAGCACCTTCCAGACCCACGACCACTACCATCTAGAAGGATGAGATCAGCAGATACCTGGGAACACCACCACTTGGAAATCCCCCTCCAAGTCACTCACCATCCCGACTTGTCACTGGGTCAAAATCATGGAATTCCCTCCCTAACAGCACCTAGACATCAGGGACTGCAGTGGTTCAAGAAGGTAGCTCGTCACCACCCTTTCAAAGACAGCTAGAGATGGGCAGTAAATGCTGGTCTAGCTGGCAAAGCTCACATTCTGTAAATGAAAAAATAAAAAAAAAATCACCGGATTTTTTACCTTGGTTCAAAACAGAGGTTTATGCCTAGAATTTCAGTCAGGCGAAGCTGCCTTTTTCAGCACAAGGTCTATGGAAACTGATGCTTTCTTAAGTACAACGAGACTGTATGGCTGTCAATGGTAAAGTGTGTCACTCTGAAAATTCAGTCAGATTTGCATGCTTACACAGATGAGCCACTTATTTTGTGGGATGTATATCAATCCCATTTCCAGCACCTGGTCCTGTAACCTTCCACATTTCAGTGATTCAAGACTTGTCAAGATATTTATTAAATGTTGTATCTGTCTTTGCCTTCACCAACCCCTCAGGCAGTGTGGTGCTAATTCCAGTAAGACTTTGGCTGAAGAAGTACTTTTTCAGGCTATGCCATTTTAAATAACGCGACCATAATACGTAGGAGTGGAGTCAGGGCATTCAGCCCACTTAGTCTGCACTGCCATTGATCATGACTGATATATTTTCCCTCTCAACCTGTGGCCTCTGACTTGAAATGCCTCTACCAAGGAGAAAATTTCATGCTACTTACCCTATCTAGACTCCTCCAAGTTTTATATACTTCAATTACACCCCCCAATTAACCTCTTGTGCTTGGAAAATAAACACAGCCTATTGAGTATCACCTGACTGAAACATTCCATCCCAGGCAACATCCTGGCAGATCCAGCTTGACAATCGTGAACTTTTTTTTGTTCGGTGAATAGAACTGTACATAAGACTCTCGCTGTGATACTTTGTAAAGCTGTATCTTAACCTCCCAGTTCTGATGTTTTATAGCCTGGCTAATGAAGGCAAGTGTCCTTTATGTCCCGCTGGGTGGCACGACAGTGTAGCGGTTAGCACAACGCTTTGCAGCACGGGCGACGCGGGTTCGATTCCTGCTGCTGCCTGTAAGAAGTTTGTACGTTCTCCCCATGACCATGTGGGTTTCCTCTGGGTGCTCCGGTTTCCTCCCACAGTCCAAATATGCAAAAGTTGTTAAGTTATTTGGTCATTGTCCTGTGATTGAGCCTGGATTAAATCGCGGGATTGCTGGGCAGCGTAGCTCAAAAGGCCAGAAGAGCCAACTCCATGCTGTTTCTCAGAACTGAAGGCAAGAGTCCTACAAGTCTTCGTCACAGTCTTATCCCCTGCGTCACCACCTCAGCAATCCTTGGACTTGTACATCAAGATCCCTTTGTTCCCTTGTGTAATTGATGTTAGGATCTTAGAAAACTTTGTGGAACAGAGGTTTCTGAATGTTGGCTTTAGAAACAATGCATTATCTTGAATATTAAAACTATTTGGGTCCTCCAAGAGGAAGGCTGATTCAGTAGCGGTAATACCTTAGACATGAGGTGATATTGATGTTCTCCTCACCAAGACCACCACTAAAGAGGCTGTTGGGCCACAAAATAAGGGAATTCTTTTTTGAATATGTCAAGGGAATTCTAGGCATAGATAATTTCAAATGGAGGGCAGTCATCCAAAATGACAGTGCAACACTCTGTCACTGCAAAAGGTTACCAAGAGGACTGAGAAAATACATAACAGATGTTCTCAAAGTTGAAATTTTTAGCAACTCATGGGGATTCTTGGGCCAAGACCAACTAAAAAGGAAAATGGGTTTTCAAGATGGTAGTGAAAACTCTTTGTAATTATAATGATGCCCACCATGAAGAGCAGAAGGAGTATCAGAGTTAGTGATTTCCACATTGGCTTCATCCAGTTTCCACATTGAAGTACCTCCGACCTAAGCAGCTGGAATGGAAGTGAGTAATCCTTAGTCCTGTACATCTGCATAAGCTGAAGAAGAATTATGTAAATATTGTGCTGTTTAGACCCTAGAATGGTGCTAAGATCTGAGGTAGAGGAATTTAAAAGTATTTGGGAGGTTCTGTGGCACAGCTAGAAGAGACACTGCCTCGCAACACCAGAGACGAGGATACAATCCTGTGATTCCAGATGCTGTCTGTGTGGAATTTACATGTTTCTCCTATGACTGTGTGGACTTCCTCTGGGTAATCCAGTTTTTACCCTCATCCGAAAGATGTGTGGTTTGATTAGTTTATTGGCCCCTCTAAATTGCCATGGTGTATAGTGCAGGATTGACAGGAATTGATGAAAATCACGATAATGGAAGGTGCAAAAAATCTAAAAGAGAATCACAAAATGATGGAAAAAGCAGATCTGTGGGAAGTGAAACAGAGTTAATATTTCAAGTTGCGGACCTGCTGTGCATTTCCAAATTTTATGCTTTTATTTTGGTGTAACTGTGTGGTGATTGTTGAAATGACTCAGTGGGCTGAAGAACCAATCTCTCTCTCTATAATTCTCTTTATTTGATGCCAAATGATCAATTACTGGAATAAAAGAATGTTGCCCACTGGCTAGCATAGTGAGTGAATGGCTTATTTCTGTGCTCTACGATCCTGTGACTCAATACACTAGTTATAACAATTAGATTGGGAATTTCTAATGTTCTATCCAACTACTGTATTGATTGATATGTACTTTTTGTAATAAAACTTATAGTAACAAAAGTTATAAACCATTGTCGAGAACTGACTGAACAATGACAGATTGCTCAAAGCGATATGCATAGTTATTTGTTGACTTACAACCATTTTATTTACAACTTTTCACCATACAGGCCAGCCCTGGGTTATAAACATCGACTTATAGACACCTCTACAAACAAATAAACTCCCATAATATTATTACTTTCAGAAGTCAAATGTACATACATTTGTTCCTACAAACATCAGAATTAGTTTCTCCCTCTCTCATCAGCCTTGTGTGTTTTTGATGTCATTTATTGCACTATCTGAAAGTATGGATCAAGTGCTTTTGTGTATTTTCTGACTTACCGACAAAATCATCTCATGGGTATCTGTAAGAGCCGAATCTGTTCATAACTCAGGGATAACTTGTAGGATGATAGAGGTGCACAGCTTTGATTTGTGAATCTATTTTCTCCATGGTCAATCCACAGGACTTCCCTGCAGAGGAAAACATTGCACTAAATTTTCCAAAAGGCATTTTTGCCCAGCCTTTTTGATATACATATAATTCATTTTTTTTCCAGAAACATATCCCTTTTGTTAATCAGAGAACAGTAACATATCACTAAACAGACACCAAACTATCTTTCATAGAAATAAATAGTTTTCTTTGGTATAAGCGAAAAAAAATCATTGATTCTGCAGATGCTGGAAATCCAGAGAAAAACACACACAAAGTGCTGGAGGAACTCAAAAGATCAGGCAGCATTATGGAGAGGAATAAGCGGTTGATGTTTTGGACAGTGATCTTCCTGATGAAGGGTGTCAGCCTGAAATGTTGATTGTTTATTCCTCTCCATTGATGCTGCCTGACTGACTGATTTATTTATTTTTTTTGCTTTTATTTGTCTTGGAATAGAAACTGCCAACAGTTTGGAATTCTTGAACTGAGCAATATGTCTGGTTTAAATAAAATTGGGAATTACAACTTCTAAAGTGACTGAAGCCTGTAATATGACTGCTTGCAGTGTTTACTGTATGCATGTGTATGTTGGTTTCATTTTAAAAGGAGCTGTTCAAAACAGTGCTTTAATTGTATCTTTGTTCTGACATTGTTCCTGTTGGAGTGCAACAAATTGAAACAGGATAGTTAAGCTGATCAATCTTTGTCAAGAATTTATGAAGTATAACCCTTGAGCAGAGGATAGGCAGGTTAAGTCTTTATTCCTTCGAGTGTAGAAGACTGAGGAGTGCTAATATACAGGTGTATAAAATCATAAGGTGAACACAACTTTTTTTCTCAGTGAAAAGGTCTCAAAAACTAGAGGGTATAGTTTAAAGAGAGAAGGAAAAGGTTAAAAGGGCCCCAAGGAACAACTTCTTCACACACAGGGTGGTGAATATGTGGAACAAACTGCCAGAAACATAGTTGAGGCATTTAAGAGACAGTTAGACAAATGTATGAATAAGAATAGTTCAGATGAGGAGTTCCTGACCTTTTTTTATACCATGGACCCCAGGTTGGGAACTCCTGGTTGAGATGGATATGGGCCAAACCTGAGAAAATGGGTCTAGTTTAGAAGGACATCTTGCTTGCCATGGGCCAGCTGGGCTGCAGGGCCTAATTTCCTGCTGTATTACTCTATGACTCTACACAGTGAAAGATGAATTATAGGTGGGGTCAAATATACATCTCAGTTCAAATGCAGTAAATAAACGTAGCCAAGGCAAAAAGGAGAAAGGTGGATTTTATAATTAGAACTATCTGATTAAACATTTATGGCTCAGATAGAGCTCGCTCAACCCATCATGTCCATGTTATCTAAGAATAGACTGTAGTTTACTTGCTCTCCCTTTACAGGTTCATGGTCCATAGTCTTGCAAGTTATATGCTTCAGGAGCTTTTTAACCGCTGAGCGTACAGCCATCACTATCTCAACAGGCAGGGAGTACCACACCACCATTTCTGGAAAAAAGCTTTTTCCTTATATTGTCTTTGATCTTCAAGTGCATTAAATTCATGCATCAATTGGCATTCCTGCAATCTTTTCTCTGTCTCCTTGTCAAGGGAAATCGGCCCTTCCTGTTTACATTATTAAGGCCTCTCAAGTTATTAACATGCTGATTCCATTTCCCTTCAGCTTCCTCTGTTGAATAGGAAATAGGCTCATTCTATCCAATCAATTTTCTTAGGCACCGTTCTCCAGCCTTGGCAGCATCCCCATAATTTCCCCCACACCAAATATAATGTGGTGACTACAACTGTATGCGATACTCTAATTAGTATTTTATACAATTTCAGTGTGAACTTCCTGTTTTCACTAACTGTACCTGATTTACCTTCACTTACAAAACGTAGGACATTGAACAGAGTAGCACAGGAACAGGTGCTCGGGCCCACAGTGTTGCACTAAACTAGTAAAACTAGTAATTACATGCCTAACTAAACTAATCTCTTCTCCCTACACAATGTCCATATCTCCCCAGTTTCAGTACATTTATATGCTTATTTTTATAGCACCACTGTTCATTTGCCTCCATGGTTGTGTATTTAATATTTGAGTAATATTGCAAATATATTGCTTGATGAAGCATTCTTTGTTTAAATAATTCATGATGGTTTCTATGTAAAGTATATGAATGGCATACGTCTTTATGCTACCACACCATATGCACATGCCTCGCTTAAAGTAAAAACAAAACTAAGACAAGTTCTTCTGGGCTTCTGTCTTTTTACTTTCAATTAGTTTTATGTTTTGGAGTTATAAAGCATAACAGTGGCAACAAGGTATTTTTAAAACAAACCTGAAATGGCTATCTAACTGTTGAAGTGCAGCGAGATGTTGGAGTTAAGAAAAAGCGCTGCAAGAAATGATCGTGTAAATAAACAGTGTAGCATGTGAAGGGAGAGGGAGAAGATGATAAATTTAAAAAAAAGACAGGAAACGGACAAATTCATGGGTTCATAAACAGTGAGTACTGGGTGATAGTAATCATAAATTTAAAACAAGTAGAAATGGCTGCCTACATCAGAACAATAGAATGTTCAATTACATAGTGGATAATGGACTCATGTATACGGAGTGAATTAAGCAGTATTTTGAAGCAAATGAAGTAGCCAATGAGAAACAAGTACTAGTTTTTCTGAACGCATTGGATTTAAAGATATACAGTTTATTTCGAAATTTAACTGCTCCAACGAAGCCAGCCGAAATGAGCTTTGCTGATATTGTAAAACTAATGCAGGAAAACTTAGAACCAAAACCATTGTTAATTGCAGAACACTTCAGCTTTCAGAAGCAGAATCAAAAGGAAGGGGAGACCATTTCAGCATATGTAGCCTAATAGAAGAGATTATTTGAGCATTGTCAGTTCAGTGCTGGGCTTAATGATGCATTGAGATATCATTTAATATGTGGAATTTTACATGAAAGCACTCAAAACAGCTTCTAACTGAAGAACAACTTATATTTAAAGAACAGCTGAAATAGCCTCAACTAATAAGGCAAACATACCTTCTGCCTCCTTTACCATCCTATCAACATGTACAGCTACTTTCATGGAGACAAGCTGCTTGCAGGGAAACATGGAGATGTGCCAAGGTTACTCTGTCTATTTGCATTTCTCTATTGCCTCAACACACTCTGTGTTCTTCAGTCTTGCTTAATTTTCATCCTATGTTTCTCCCTCCCCACCACCCCCAATCATTTCATGCTTAGCGAGCCTAAGTGTAAAGAAGTAATAATATATTTGCATAAAATATTAGTTATATCATGGCTGTTGTGCACCACTTATTGCACTGCAAGGTTACAACCTTGATGTATAACAACTGTGATCTGAGGGAAGAGAAGGTACTACCTTCACCAAGAGATACAACAGAACCCAGTTCACTGGAGCAGACACAGTTTAATTCTGAGAAAACCTTTGCATGCTTATAAAGAAAATGATTGAGGGAAGACCATTTCCTACTTATAGAGGAATCACTGAGATGGTTCCATCGTTGAGACCAAATCGTCAGACACATTTCTTTATAAAGGCTGTTTTTAGATTGCAGAGTATCGAGAGGAATGTCACAGGAACTTCTTGAGACATTTATGAAGGGAAAGTTGGATAAGTACTCTCAGTGACCACTTTAGTAAGTACCTTTTGTACCTAATAAAATGGTCACTGAGTGTATGTTTGTGGTCTTTATTCCATTCAGCAAGATTCAAGGTGTTGTGCATTCTGAAGAGCTCTTCTGCACACCACTGTTGCAACATGTGGCTATTCAAGGTTCAAAATATATTTATTATTGAAGTACATATACTACATACAAACTTGAGATTTGTCTCCTTACAGGCAGCTACAAATCAAATAAGTTCAAATGAAGCCATTAACAAAGAAGACCATCAAACGCCCAATGTGTAGGAAAAAAAACCAAATCTTGCAACAATAAAAATAAACAAATAACATTTAGAACTGAAGTTCAGGAAAGTGAATTAACAGTCACAAAGCCAGTCATCACTGCAGACAGTGCAAGGGTCCATTAGTTGCAGGTCAGAACCTCAGATCAGCGCAGAGATGAGTAAACCTCGACATGCAGCGAGCTGAACACTGGCCCATCCCTCATCTCCAGCCCTGCCATCCTGACCTTTTCATTCTGGCCCACCGCTTAAATCAGCAAAACACTGGCTCATTCTTTGCTCTGGGACCTCGGCCCTGTCACTTTTTTGGGTTCTTGAGCCTGGGCCCCCCCCACCTCGATTTGGCCTGTACTTGACCTTTTAGTTACAGATGTTTTCCTGTTAGCTTGAACCGGTCTGAACATTCTTCTCTGACCTCTCTTATGAACAAAGAATTTTTGCCTACAGAGCTGTTACTCACTGGACGTTTTTGATTTTGTTTTCCACACCATTCTCTGTAAACTTCAGAGACTGTGGTGAATGAAAATCCCAGGAGATCAGCATTTTTGATAATACTCAAACCACCCCATCTGGCACCAACAATCATTCCACAATCAAAGTCACTTAGATCACATTCCTTCTCCATTCTGATCTTTTGTCTGAACAATAACTGAACCTCTTGATCATGTCTGCATGCTTTTATGCATTGAGTTGCTGCCACACGATTGGCTGATCAGATATTTATATTAATGAGCAGATGTACAAGTGTACTAATAAAGTGGCTAATGAGTGTAGTTGACATTGGAAGGCCTTGAGTGAGAGATGAAGGCAATGGTATAGGGTTGGAATTTTTCTAACAAATTGCCAACAGAAGCTATACATTTCTAATCAGTGGAAAGCAGGAGGTTAAGATGATAATCTTTAATGTTTCAGTTTATAAGTTGACAGGATGTGGGCTTGATCTTCACTCGGTGACATGGTACGATGCCTTGAAAAATGTAAGCGTTTTACTGAGATGGTATCTGGAAAGCTGTTTTCCTGGCACTTCCAGTACATAACATTTGTATATTAATTGTCATTCTTGAGTTCTGTGCTCTGTCATAGAAGAGGTTCCCAGGAAATTCACAGAGGAAGGGATCCAAATATGTGCACAAATATCCTTGAAGATTTTCAGTGCCTGGCCTGACTGCTGGGAATCCCTGGTTCATGACCCCTCAAAGTGGTGATGATAGATGATAGACGATAGATTTGGGTGCACACATAAGCAAGAAGAAAGATTGCACTTCACAAACCTTGCTCACCCACTCCTGCCCTCTCTTGTTTATCACTTACCCCATCTATGGAAGAGTCGGCAGCTACCACATTGACCTCGTTAGCCTCCTAAAAGCAAATAGAACATAAAACAGCACAGTATGGGAACGGGCCGCCTGGCTTACAATGTCAGGGCCATGCATGACACCAAATTAAATTAATGCCTTCTGCCTCTACATGATCCCTATTCCTTCATTCCCTGCATATTCATGTGCCTACATAAATGCCTCTTGAATGACACAATCATATCTGATTCTGCTGCCACTTATGAAAGGAGGGCATGTACCATTTGGTGAAGGTCCTTCATGATGGATACTGCCGTCTAGAGGCACCAGGTTTTGAAACTGTCCTGAATGTTGGGGATCTTGTGGCTGTGATGGAGCTTGCTGAACCTACATCCCTCTGCAGCCTCTATTGATCTTATGCATTAGAACCTCTATTATTTTAGAAGCTTATATAAAAGCACTGTAAAAGCATCTGGGCATCTGTCATGCCCCCTTATGATGTTGTATGTGATCATACCTCATTCTTCCTATATTGGTTCTCTATTTAAGTAGAGAGACTTTGACTCTCTATCCACCAATTTAGGCCAGATAAGATTTTATTTTTAGTTGTTTGGGAACTGATTCCAAAAGAGTTCTCATTTAGCTGAAATTGCATGCTCAGCTTAAGACCCTTCATTAAAAACAGTTTTTTTTTAAAAGAAAAGGTAATTTAAACTTAAAATGGATACTTCCCCTTTAAATCAGAGCACAAGCAGTTTTTTTTTGCAATTGTTCAAAAGACAGTAAGTAATGATTAAAATAGCTATGTGGAATGCTGTGAGATTAAAGTGATGCTAATGATAACTGAAAGAAGAAAAGGGCAAGCAATATTTTAATCCCTGAGAGAATGGTTAATGACTTCTATTGCCTGAGATTAAACTAAACCTGTCTCATCAGCTTTTTCTGCTCTGCGAAAAAGCTTTCTGCATTTCGATGTATTGAAGTCTGTTCTAGGACATTGCATTTAAACTTGTAACTGCTTAAAAGCTGCACAAAGCTATACACTGGTCAGGTTTTTGGCTAATTCTGCGTGAGAAGTCAGTTCTTGATATTATAAAGTATTTATTTTACCAGTTAACTATGCTAATTAGGAATATGATGGACTAAAGTGGAAAAAAAACTTTATATTGTTCAAAACATCTTTCCTTTCCTTTATGAAGAATAGGAGTCAATGGAGACGAAGTTTCTCTTAGATTCTTCAGCATACTGAACTATTTTTGTTGGGGGTGGCTGTTATATTCTAAGCAGTCATTTCAGTGATAGTGCACCCTTTCTCACTTTAGAAACAATCACAAGCATCATCATGCTTTAAAAAGTACAATGAATGAGGATGCATTTAACACACATTTCCAGTCATGCTGTAAAAATTCACTTTATCTCACTGGAAAACAATTTAGGTTATTCCTGATATTTCATTTTAATAATAAAAAATCAGAAATATAACACGTTCAGTTATACCATGGAAATACAGCTCCTTTCTGCTGAAAACCACATTTTCAACAGTGATTCCCAGACTTGTGATCTGTACCATCTAGATGAGCATGTATCCAGGTTTCTTCTGTATTAAATGAAGCAATATATTAATCACTGAGAGGAAGGTTCAGGAGTGATGCAGCATTATAAGGCATTGGTCAGATAGCATTTGAAATATTATGTGCAACTTTGGGCTCCATACCTAAGGAAGGATATGCTGGCCCTGAAGAGGGTCATGAGGAAGTTCACAAGAATAATTCCAAGAAAGAAAGGTTAAATGTATGAAGAGCATTTGATGTCTCTGGGATTGTACTCAATGGAGTTCAGAAGAATGGAGGAGGATCTCAAGAAGCATATTGAATACTGAAAGGCCTGGATAAAGTGGATGTGGAGAAGATTAGTAGGGGAGTCTGGCATCTGAGGATACAGCCTTAAAAAAAAGGGATACCCCTTTAGAATTGAAATGAAGAGCATCTTCTTCAGGCAGAGAGTGATGAATCTGTGGAATTTGCTGCCACAAATGGTTGTGGTGGCCGGGTCACTAGATGTATCTAAGGCAGAGATTGATTGATATTGGGGTGAAGGTTAGGGGTTTCAGGGAGGAGGCAGGAGAATGGGGTTGAAAAAAAATCAGCCATAATTGAATAACAATGAAGACTCAATGGCCAAATGCCTAATTCTGCTCCCATATCTTATCATCTACCGATACACTAGAAGGACGCAAAATGCATTGCCATTTATTCTTTATTGAGGGGCCTAAATTGTAATCTACCTGCCAACATGATTAACAAAAAAGATGGTGATTAACGAATGCAACTCACCCACCATTTTCTCAGCAGCAGTTACAATGGATGTCTTGCAGATTGGACTCTTATGTTATCATCCAATAATAGAAGCAGACGAGGGTGCATATTGCAGATGTTCGAAGTATATATTTATAGTAACATGTGTTAATAATGAGTAGCAAACACTTTTGATAATGAGTACTACACACATATCTCCCAACAGGCCATTGCTATAATTGAAAAAGAAAGGTCACATTGCACAGTTGAACACAGGCAATATGAGCTTGAACCACACCTAGTCTTGGTTGTCCCAGCATATCAAGAAAATCACTTATATCAGTTTAACACTGAAAATTTAACAAATATTATCACACTTGCAGCCTAACACTAACTAAATTGCAAATGCAACAAATAACATACAATTTTTTAAAGTGAAAGTCCAGGATATTTTATTCTGTATGTAAATTAGAAAGAAAAGTATGTTTTTATCTGAAATGGGAATAGAGTTAAGAATTTACTCTTTGCCCTTCATCCAATCCGAGTGGACTGAACCAAGCATTTTCACTGGGTTTTCCAGTGGCCTTCATTACACACAAAATCATTAGGTATGAAAGTAACATATTTTTGATCAAGTGATCCTTATTTTTATGTGCTTGTTTTTCAGAGCTGTCTGTAATTATTTTCTTAAAG